>NW_027284807.1:0-33548 GCF_046629955.1 Centroberyx affinis | reverse complement strand
TATACTGTAGGTTTGTACAGTTGTAGTCTTTGTGCCAGTCCACTACCATGCATCTGTCTTGCATTAGTGGTGCAGCAGCTACTGTAGACTCTTTTTTTTTTTCACTTGTAATATGGCGATCTGACTAGGCATAAGGTACTGTAACAATAAAAAAAATAAAAAATAAAATAAATAATAATGGTAATGCTTTATTTTCCGGGTCTGCAATTTGCTAATCATTGACTAGAAAGGAACTGTTGATTTCTTAGGAAGTTTCCTGGAAAGAACCATGAAATGATGCAGTAGTCAGCAGTCTGGTGAGTCGATAAGATACTGTCAATTTCTGAAAGAATTTCCTGGAAAGGAAAAATAATAGGCAGAGGTCAGTTATCAGAAGTCATTATTCATATAATTATATAATATAGTTATTTGTTGAATTCTTAATTAATTTTAGTTAATTTGTAATTTCTACTTTTAATCTACATAATTTCCTGGTTCTGTCTTGGAAACAACAGTAGAACCTGGAGGACCTTACCAACTACCAACTACCATTGAACTCTTTCTCTATTTTCCCTATAATTAGAACATCATTTCATGGTTCTTTCCAGGAAACGTCCTAAGAAATTAACAGTTCCTTTCTGGGAAAATATTAGGAAATTGCAGACCCGGAAAATAAAGCATTACCATATAAAAAAATTATTAAAATAATGGGACTTCATGATCTGTAGTTGACGGTCGTAGCACCTCTCTTGTTAAAATACCCAAGAACACTCCCTCATTTTGGAAGATAAACAGTAAATGAATGAATGAATATCAACATGAATAATCATAAATTGGTACATAATAAATATCTAAAGCCCCCTCCGCCGAAAGTCATAACCATTCTCTTTTTATATTAAGCATTAAAGAATCAACCTATTTATGTATTACAAATACAAAATGCTATCAAGATGTTATTATTATGAACTTAAAGGGTCCCTATTATAGAAATTCAAATTTTCCTCCCTTTATAGGCCTATAACTATATGATCGAAGATGAAGACATTGTTAAAATTTGATTTTGTGGTTACGTTTAAAGTTATTGCATTTTCAAAAATCCACCCTTTTTTTTTTACAGGCAGTTTCAGACTGCGGGTGTCAGAGCTGGTGTTGCTGGCCAATCAGGATCCAGCATTGTGAGGATTTAGTCTTCACATTCATTCAATAAAAGACTTACTAAACTACATTTGTTTGCAAAACACCATGAAGAGCATTATTCTTACCCTGAGCCATAGCATATTTGAAAACAAAATCATGAAAACTGAATAATATGGAAACTAGTAACATCTTTTTTTTTTATATTTCCTGTAGACAGTTAAATTCAAATCCAAAACTCACTTGGTTTAAAGTGAAACTTTATGACGTTAGGTTTTTATAATAATCAAGCTAAAACAGCGATGAAAGCGAGACCTTACAACAGTTCAATACATAACAACAAAAATAAATAACATAAACAGCATAATATTGATATTTAAACCTTTGGTAAGCAATGCAACAACTGAAACATCTGTGTTTTTTTACAACATAATCAAGATATTCTACACGTATTTACAGTGTTGCTGCAGTGATTGTTGAATTACTAATATAAATAGATGCTGGATGTTATAAATTCTAAATACATCCTGGCAGGGTAAATTGCTCAAGGTGCTTCTAGTACAAGTTGCATGCTACTTTACCTTTCAAGTTGCACATTATGATACACTAGCAGTATACAACCTAGAACGTGTTACACAGAGTAATGTGATGGTTGAGTAGGTTGTGACTCCCTATATAGAATAAGGAGTTTTTATATTTGCACTCCCCTTGCTCCAAAGCCCCAGCAGACAGCGATGATGGCAGTATGATATAGGTGTAAGCATATTGAGTTTAGGTGCATATTTTTTGCGCCTCAATTGCTTGAGCAAAGAGTTCAGCTTTAAGACAAATCCACCAAGACTAGCAACCTGATTTGAGATTCTAAGATGGGAAACCCTCCCCCTTGTTTGCCTGCCTTGTCGCTGGTGCACCTTGCAATGACGATAGCAATCACTCTGAACGGACAAAGTCTTTGTACAAAGTCTTTCCACCACCTTTCAAAGGATCTAATATGCGCTACAATCATTTGGGGGAATTGCTGTTGTGAACTGTTACTGAATTGGGTGCAATTTGCATGGTCTCGCCTACAAATACAAATTTTGGTGGTATGGTGTGCTCCTCCCTGCCCCTTTAGCGAATCTCTGCCTCTGTGTTACAAAGAGATCACTGGCACAAAAGTCAAAACTATTAGAAAACCGTAGTGCGTGTTGTACATAGCAACACAGAACAAATGGAAGCCCTCAGGCATGCATCATGTAAGGACAATAGTACTGTTTGTCATGAACTGCAAACAAGATAAATTACATATTGAAGAATACAGCAGTGGATGTAGTGGAAATAATTCTGTCCGGATCAGTGTTATCATAGTTTGCATGTGTTAAAGTAATAATCTGTGACATTAGCATGGAGCCTACTATCACTCAACATAGTGTATGCTAAAGTGTTAGCATGGAGCCTATATCACTCTACATAGTTTATGCTAAAGTGTTAGCATGGAGCCTACTATCACTCAACATAGTGTATGCTAAAGTGTTAGCATGGAGCCTATATCACTCTACATAGTGTATGCTAAAGTGTTAGCATGGAGCCTACTATCACTCGACGTAGTCTGCTAAAGTGTTAGCATGGAGCCTATATCACTCTACATAGTGTATGCTAAAGTGTTAGCATACTATCACTTAACATAGTGCTTGGGTGTCCTGGTGGCTCAGTCGGTTAAGGTGCATACCACGTAACCTCAATATCCTGTTTTCCAATTTGCATGTCATCTCCCTCTCTCTCTCTCCACTGTGAACTATCTAAAAAGGCTAGGCACAGAGCACTAGCACCTGTGATCTAAGTTGACCAATGGGACAATCTCCCAAAATCTTGGTGTATTCCTTCAAACCAATAGAAGTGCCCTCCACACAGGTCATTCAACTGCCCTTTGCTCCTCTTCGTTTCTTAGGAAATGCTTGCTCGATCTGAGAGGGGCACCTGAGCAAAAAGGTGAGGGTTAATCGCCTGCCTGCATGCCATTTAGCGGTTGCCTTTACTCAGACCGCCTCACATACACATATACTCGCCGGCCACTTTATTAGGTACACCTGCTCGTTAACGCAAATAGCCTCCAAACAGCGAATCACGTGGCAACTCAGTATATAAAGCATGCAGACATGGTGAAGTGGTTTAGTTTTTTGTTCGAACAAACATTAGAACGGGCGAGATGTGTGACTGAAGTGACTTTGACTGAGGTCTGACTGGTTGGTTCAGCATCTCAGAGTCTCTAGAGTTTACAGAGAACAGTGCGATGAACAAGAAACATCCAGTGAGCGAAAACACCTTGTTAATAATGAGAGAGGTCAGAGGAGAATGTGCAGACTTGTTCAAGCTAGCAGAAAGGCCACAAATGCTCCAATAGCAGCTCTTTACAACAGTGGTGTGCAGAAGGGCATCTCAGGACACACATGTTGTGGCCCTTATGATAAATGGGCCATAGCAACAGATGGTCAGCCAGTACCAGATAGGTGTACCAGATAAAGTGGCTGGTGAGTGTAGTCTGAATATGGGTTGCCTTGGTGGGAACTGAACCCAGTCGGGACCTTCCTCCAATGGAAAGCTTGTATTTCCACTGTCACGGTGCTCCTCCCGCACCCATGAAGACGGTGTTGATGGGCGGCAGCGACGACACCAGGTCCCGCACCTCCGAGGACGACGCCACGCGCTGGGAGAGCAGTGCATCCTGGGAGCTGAAGTGAGAGGGCCCTCCATACATGCAGGGGGCGGAGGCCGAAGAGGGAAGGGGAGGATCTGCGCAGGGAACGACAGTGATGTAAACGATTTCAGTTTCCAGACAGCACATCTTTACACATATTGATGCTCAAAATTGTTTTTTTTTAAAAATGATTTCAAAATGCATCTATATCTCTGTCTATCGATCTATTGGCAAAAGTGCTTTCTGGTAGTATGCACCTTATAAATGGAACAGACTGCAAAGCATTTCAAAATTAGAATTTCATGACCCCCCGCAATGATTTTACAGTGACAATTTCTCACATTTTCAATGAAATTGCTTTGTATAAGGTACTTTTTAAATTATGTTTTATCAAATTTTATAATCTATGTTGCTGACTGTTTGCTGGAATATGTGGCTAAATTGTATTGTGTATTTTCTTTCACTTTTCATATCCATCTGTCTGAGAGGAGCAACACAACAGCAGCAGTGGGGGGCAGAAGCCACAATGTTAATAGGGCAATAAGTAATATTTTTGCTGCCCCATAGTACAAAATTACCATAATGTATCTGGAGTTTCAAGACACCTCCACCAACTGGCATTCTCAACTGCTCAACAATGGAGAACGGTGCTATGAGCGAGCCACTGGCATCACAACATATTTCACCTTTAGCTTACTCCTACTCCTTGTGAGACTGTGACTTTATTGTTTGTGTCAATTACAGGCCACTGTAATTCAAGGGGATGGGAGGGGTGGGGGGGGTGGGGCCTTGTCGATGTTGCAATTCCTACTGGTCGCTAATAGAGGTTGATGAAAGTCTTTGATTACTTAATGCCCCTGTAATAAGGCAACAATCCATTCATCCATCCATCCATGTGTGTTTTGGTGCTGACCTGCCCCAGGTTCTGCCTCGGTGTAGTACGGTCCTGTTGCTTTCCTTCCCGGGTCGTCCAGGATGTTGAGCGGGTCGTGCACCTCGGAGTATGTCGGAGGGAATGGGCGGAGATTACCCACGCTGCTGATGACCGACACGTGCTGGTCCACCAGTGATGTCATCCGCTGGCTGTCCAAGTAACTGCTGTTGCCATAGTAACCTGCCGTAAGAGGGAGGTTTGGCGATCAGTTGTCCTGTTTGGTAGAACTGTGCTAGTAATTTGGTTCCTCAGCTATCCAGAGCATCTTAGCAATGGAACAATACCTTCCCTTTGGGTGCCAACATATACATGCACAAATAGCTGTTTAAACTAATTCTACATTATTTTCATATAAATAAATAAGGTTTTGCTACTCTCTGGCACCACAATAGCACAATATAATACAATAGTGATTCAACCTATAGCCATCATGAAAGATCATGAAAGCTTTTACATTTGCTGTTAAACACCCGGTGTCTGGTAGGTCTTTCCCTGGAAAAATCCTTTAGCACACAAGAAGTGATGCCTTTAACATTTCTGGTTTGTTTGGAATAAACAGAAGAAGAACTGGGTAGTTAGCATGAGCAGTGATAGCCACCATGGCTGAACAGACAAAGAAAAGAATAGCATTTACAAACAACTCAGGTCCAGATTCACTAAGGGTGCGATGACACCTACAGCTTGCTTTCTTTGGTCTGAACCTTGGTTCGTTTAGGTTCACACTAACCAAATACAAGTGAACCAGGGCTTATAAACTCTCAAGTAGCTTGTTTATTGCACAGTTTTGGTAACCTGTCACCCTGCAAGATTAAAGATTTTGACAGCTGGGGAGCAGGAGAGTCAAAACAAATCCGAAACTTTAACTTTACGGACTTATCTGCGCTCTTTGCCCTAGGCTTTCCAATCATGAGGAACTGCTGGATATCAGATGTCAATATCTATCCTTATACCCATAAAACCATATGGATCAATGGTTGAACAACAACGAACAACATAAAACTAGATTTTTTGGGGTCATGTTCTGTATCCTGTCCTTCTGTATCCTGTAGTTAGTATCACTTTCTCACCGTTGCTTTTCAAACTTCATCAACAGAAATTCCAAGCATGTCACAGTACTAGACACATTGATTAACAAGTGATCAACATAGTGTATGCAGTTGCGACCGCTTAGGGCCAAAGCTGGAGACAAAATTAACGAGAAACTTGAGGATTGCCACATTGCCATCACTTGTCCTAGTCTTCCTTACCACTGTTTCCTGCAGCAGAGTAGCCATGTCCCTGATACCCACCACCTGAAGGGTTCAGGCCGGCCCCCACGAAGCCATACGTCCCTGCCGAGTCCAGCATCTGAGCCGCCGCCTGGGCGTCCAGCCCCTGGTCCGGAGGAGCCTGCGCCGGATCTGGCCCAGAGCTGTAGCCGGACGCGGGCCGGACCGCAGAACCGTAAGGCGTCAGGGAACAGCTGCTACTGTTGGACGAGTGATGCATCGATGAGGGATGATGACCGCTGCTGAAGAATACGTCTTTAGCGAGGTGCGGGTCGCTGAAGGAGGGATACCGAGAGAGGTGGTAGGCCAGGGATGAGGCCTGGGACTGAACTGAAGCCAGACCTTGGCTCTGGGTGTGAGGCCTGAACACAAATAAAACAAATCTCTGAAGTGGTTTGACTGAAAAATCCAAGATGGACAAAATTCCACTTCGTACCTTCACATTACGTTACGTTACCATTTGATCGATGGGCCAATACTGGTATTTTTGGATTGAAGCTGCTGATAGCCGCTATCTTTTATTTTAATGGCAAAAAATTCCCACAAATTGCGTGTTTTCCCCAGAATTTTATTTTTGTAAGGCACTGACAGTGAAATTCTCCATTGAAACCAAGGATAATAATAATAAAAATAATAATAAAATAGTATAAAAAAGTATTTTTAGAATCTGATGAAAATGTCTCATTAGAATCAATTCAGGTTAAGGTCTTCCCATAGACAACCAGTGTAGTATTGATCAATTCTACAATAAATATTTAATCAATCAAACTGTGGCATATGAAATATGGCCCAAAATATATGTCAGTCCAACACATTATACATAAACAGTGTATAATAATGGTAAATGAAGCTGACCTGAGTGCAGGCTGGTAGCTGGGGGCGGAGGAGGCGCTGGCTGGAGGGTAGTAGCTAGAGCTGGTCGGAGGTAAGCAGTGGTACAGGGTCTCCGGGTAGGAGGAGCAGGGGCTGGGCTGGGCGACGGCACTGAGGGAAGAGGGGAGGCAGGTGGAGGAGGAGGAGGAGGTGGAGCAGGTGGAGACAGAGGAGGACGTCACGGGTCGGCCGGCCATGGGCCCCTGGTTGATGACGGAGCCCCGGTGCACCAGCGCTGCCGGAGAGATAGGGGGCGTCATCAAGGGGCCGCTGACCTGAGAGAAGTCCATCTGACTACCTGTGGACATAAAGGGGGAAAAAGGAGATATAATAGGAGGAGATATAATACTGGTGCATAAGTTAAACAATGCTATACAGACTGTGCTGCATGCTAAACAAGATGATAACCTTATTTGTTTATGTTATATGCATGAAGAGTTTACACTTTACAACCAAATTACATGAATGACACACTATTCATGTAATGTAATGTTAGGCTTGTTGTGACTTACTCACTTTAGTTAATGCCAGAATATGTTTAAGTAATACATGAAGAGTTAGGGTTTCAATTTAGACAATACATTGGCATTAACAAACATGCATAACATATGAACATATGAATTTGAACTCATCTTTGTTAATGTCACTGTTCATGCTTAATTCATGTTAGTAAACACATTAGTTAACATTATTAACAAACATGCATACCAAAATTACTTAATGCTGTTGCTTATTATGTATTTAATATGAACTCATCTTTATTAATGTCGCTGTTCATGTTTAATTCTTCATAGTAAACACATTAGTTAACATTATTAACAAACATGCATAACAACATTAATTAATGCAGTTGTTCATGTGCATTTAACATTAACTAATCTTTGTTAATATTGTTATTCGTGTTAGTAAATGCATTAGTTAACATTAGTTAATAAATTCCTTGTACATTGTACATTGTAAAATTCAGATTTTTCTCAGAAGTCTGACTTTATTCTCAGAATTCTGACTTTTTTTCCCCCAGAATTCTGATTTTAAACTCTAAACCCAGAACTCAAATAAAATTTTTCATGTGGCCCTAATCCTTTTCCGTAGCTTAGAGTGTGATTGGTTGAACTGTCCATGTACTACACCTAATTAGTCTATATGTTTCTCTTTACCTCACGTTTTGTTTTTCTCTTTTGCACTTTTTTGCACTGGAGTACAATTGTAAATAAATATTCAGCTCTCATTTCTATATTTTAGTTGGATATGTTTGTCGAATTAGCTAGTAAATGGAAATGGAAAGTGTTAAATTATGGGTCCATTTATTTCCATTTTGAAAAAAAGATTGAAAAGTAAAGTTTGTGCTTCTCTATAGTGTGACATCATATCTGGAAACTGATTTTTACCTGAAACTGTGAACCCAGCAGGCTCCGTCCCCGGGTAGAAAACCATGCTGGTTTCCAGACCCTGCTGCTGATTGGTGGACAGAGACATGTAGGCGTGTTCTGCCAGAGACTCATTCTTCACTGATTGGTCAATGGCAGCGCTGGCCTTATTGCGATTGGCTAGGAAGCAGGAACTAGGTGAGGCCATGAACGCGGCTTTACTGGCATCTGAAAATGACAAGGTAACAAAACTTCAACAAATCAAAAAACAAGGTTGAGCAAACGTTTTCATATCACAGACCCCCAAATAGACCCATAGATTTAGTCTCAGAGATCCATAGAGGAAGATTTAGTTGAGGATTTAGTATTGAATTGTAGAAACTATTACTCATTTTGCTGGGGTCCTTGAGGGGGCCCCAGGAGTTCCAGGGTCCAGAGCACAAAGAGGAATGGTTTAGTTTGTAGTTAATGAAATGATAGTGAAATTAAATTATTCCTCGTTTTTGCCGGAGACCCTGGAACCCTCTCAAGGACCCATGGGCATCTCACAAAACCCATATGCTTATCAATCTTTTTCTGTCTTTGCTGCATAGTGTAGTGAATCGTACTTTCTTCAGGACCCTAATGGCACACTGGAATTTGATGTAGAAAAAACAACTTAAAAACAACATTGGCATCAAAAACCTAGTGGAGGCAAGCTAAGAAAAACAATCCCAGAGTTTTGCAATTGAGTTGAACATCCTGGATGTATCTAAGCTGTTGTCCTTTTCTGTATCGGTGTCTGCTTTTATGCCCGTTACCTGCGTTTCTCATGTATCTGTCCAGGAGGTTCTGCAGGTCCTGCTCCTTGTCATTATTGAACTGAGTTTCCAGAGCCAGCAGGATGTATTCGTCCAACAGCATCCGGATCAAATGGAACGATCCTGCCAATGCCAAAACACAAATGTGAAAAAAGGTGGTAAAGAAAGCCACTGTACCTGAAACAGTGTGTGGTGAGGCTGAGCTTTTCCACAAATCAAGCCACTATTGTATTTGTAAAGTTTACATAAAATATGAGAGAAAAGCAACATACTTCTCACTTTTTAGAAGTAGAAGTGAATGTGGAGGACAAAAGGATACTGCATACAGTACAGCTAAAACTCACTGTGCAGTGGATAAATATGTGGTTGCTCATCAGAAATAGTTCCAAAAATAACCCTGCATCAGCTAGATTGAGAGTTTTTAAAATGTATGCAAGGCCATATATAAAAAAAAACACTAACAAATTTATATTTCTAAAAGGTCATCGGCTATCAGGCTACATCAGCTATATTGACTTAATATTTCCTTTCAAAAGTTGTGAATCTATAGGCATATCATAAAAACCACTAAACATAAAATCATTCTTTTTTTTTTTCTTTTTTTTTTTTCTGGTCAGACAATATAATGTTAATATAATAATATAATGTTTATTTTGTTTTATTCTTGATGTAGTATTATTTAAATCACTTTCATAACTGTATTAGTTGATATTGTGTAAAATTGACCAGAAAAAAAAAAAAAAAAATCAGCTATATTGACTTAATATTTCCTTTTAAAAGTTGTGAATCTACTGGCATATCATAAAAACCACTAAACACAAAATCATTCTTCCCAATATTAGATATCAATATAATAAAGTATAATATTCAATTCATTGTGTGTGTGGAATGACTTTAAGGTGTGCTGTCCATTTTGCACTGTATACATGTCATTTGACTCCCTGATTCCAGTTCAGCTCTCACCTGGCCATTCCTCCATATCTACTGTTTGACCTTTGGGGTTAAGCTGCTCTTTGTTTGCCTGGCAGGTCGCAGGTCGAAACCACGCTGTGTTTGAGGTGGATTTCAACAGGGACCCACCAAATGGCTGGTGTTTATTCACATACACGAACTCTGCGTGTGTGTGTGTGTGTGTGTGTGTTTGTTAACACCATGCTGAAAGTATATATGTGCATGTGTGTGAGCCCAGTGTTTAAACAGAGAGCACGCGACCCAGAGATAAGGCATTGTTTACTCAGGCCAGTCTGGCCATTACAATTTATGGTCCTATTGTAGCAATCTGCTCCAAGCTGGCTTGAATTAGACCTGCGTGTGTGTGTGTGTGTGTGTGTGAGTGTGTGTGTGTGTGTGTGTGTGTGTGTGTGTGTGTGTGTGTGTGGCTCAGCACTTGCCGTAGACTGAATAACGTAAAAGAAAGGAGCACAAACTGAATTAGCTAGATTGCTAGCACAAACAATTATCCCACTTTTATCACGTTAAAGGTGATACCTTGGTATAATTACCATAAACAAATGAGACCATGGTGGAGACGATTGGTCACCTCAATCTCACACCAGTGGCATTGTTAGTGTTAGTGTTTCTCTAAATCAAGACCATATCTCCCATAAGCCCTGTTGCTTCCTGCCCCCCCCCCCCCCCCCCCCCCCCTTTGGCTGTGCTGAAGAGGATAAACATGTTGGAAGTGATTTTTCCATCGGCCTTTCATTCCTTCCACCATCTGTCGTTGATAGAAACTCTGAAAGCTTTAGCTCTATTTGCACCTGAAGAACAGCGCCTTCTTCCTGTTTTGTGCCGTAAAGCAATCCAGCAGATTTCCCGCCAAATCTGACCCGGTGGTTAAAACAATGTAAAATGTAGCGTAGAGGCCGGTAGAGGCTATCAATCCTCTCGCACCAGATTTCCATAGATGTCAGATGTCAGAAATGTTATGGCAAATGCAGCAAACGGTGCAGAAATGAAGCCCTTGGTAGCTCTTTCTAAACCTTTCTGAAGCGTCCCTTACCAAAGCTGGAGGCGTTGTTGAGGGTGAGGTTGTGCATCACTCTGGCGCCAAAGAAGCTCCACCTGAGCAGAAAGTCCTGAGCTCGCTTCTTGACCGACCGACTGCTCTGCTTACCCGGCTGATCAGAGACAAAGAGAGAGTCGACAATTTCAGCATTTCGAATAGCATCTAGGCTGGATCGTCATGATGCTAAAACTCTCCATGGAAAGTCAGTGTGGTAGGAATAAGAATAAACATAACTAGAAGGCGATCGGAGAACGCAAACCTCCGCGAATGCTGAACAATTCTCTAACTTGCTGTTACACCCTCAGACATCATTGCTCTCACTTAAATTTTTAAGTTCAATTGATTTCTTGACCTTGCAAATATAGGCTACCCTTCGGATTTGGAATCAAGTCTCTATCTCAGTTATGGCTTCAGGGATTTTCTGGCAGAAATCCCTGATCCGGATGATCGGCAACAAAATCGAATCAACTGTTCTTTGGCCTTGCTGTCCACCAAATTTCATGGAAATCCATTCATACGTTTTTGAGATATTCTTCTGACAGACAGACAGACAAACTAAAACATAACCTCTTTGGCAGCGGTAATAAGAAAAACATATTCATGCATCCTTAAATGTCTCATTTAGAATCAATTCAGGTTAAGGGCTTCCCATAGACAACCAGTGTAGTATTGATCAATTCTACAATAAATATGTAATCAACCAAACTGCATTATATCCATCATATCAGAGGAGGACCACACTGACTGGACCATATCAGCTAATATCAGTCTAACCCTATCAGTTATATTATATTGCATATTGCATTTCAGATGTGATCAGTTTATTTAATGACAGCTTGGTCTAGTATCCTAGACAAAGTCAGTAATGCTAGTCTTGAAAGATACATAAAATCAGTTTAAATCAATGACAGTATTAACCAAGTATTGCAATGACACACATACACACACACACACACACAAACATGAGTACACACAGAAATAAACAGTAACGACACTGAGGTAAAGTGCGGGCACCTTGATGACTTTCTGCTCCACGACCGTGTCCAACCACTCGATGAAGGATTCGACCGTGGCGTTCTTTTTCAGCAGCTCCTTCAGCTCCTGGAAGACAGTGATTGAGTCGTCTGGAGGGACAGGAGGAGAGACCAGAGGACAGACATGGAGCTGTGTGGTTAATAGAGGGGACCATCAGACCTCCACAGAAATAGCAGCTGGCTCAATTTTGAATACAAGAAGGACCGATATATGGGTTTGCCGATATATGGGGCAGACCAGATCTTATCTAAAAATGGGATCCGGTCCAGTCAGTGTGGTCCACTTCTGATATTATAGATACTCTGTGATGCAGTTTGATTGATTACATATTTATTGTAGAATTGATCGATATTACATTGGTTGTCTATGGGAAGACCTTAACCTGAATTGATTCGAATGAGACATTTTGATCAGATTCCACAAAGTATGCATGAAAATGTATTATTATAACTAGCAGTAGCAGTAGTAGTAGTAGTGGTAGCAGTAGTGGTAGTAGTACTACTAGCAGTAATAATAGTAGTAGTACTAATAGTAGTAGCAGTAGTACTAGTAGTAATAGTAGTAAAAGCAGTAGTAGTAATAGTAGTAGAAGTAATAGTAGCAGTAGTAGTATTCTCCTGGGTTTCAGTGGAGTTTTTTAGTGTCCCATGATGGTCTAAATGTTGTTTCAGAGGCGTAAAATGTCTTTTTATTCATACATTTCTACTTAACATGCTCTAGTGTTGAAATTGAGGGTTGGGTTATGTTGTTGTTATGTTATACGCCCATTTTGCTCTATTTTGCTTTTGATTTTTCTTTGCTATATTCTATTATTTGCTGCTGCAACCACCGAGTTTCCCCACATCATTAAGATTATTCAAATTTCATCTCATCTAACATCAGTTCTTTCCATTTCCATCAGCAAGCAGCGCTGTTCTAAAGAAATACGAGCTTGATGGATACCATGGCTTGATGGCTTACATTCAGAGTACATGTCTGAGTCCTGGTCCCCAGTAGCGGTGATGCTGAGCAGTGGCTGAGAGCTGATGCTGCTGAGATCCACCTTGTCAATATCCAGCACCATGCCGGTCACTACGGCCTGGTCAAACAGTGCTGGACGGGCTATCTGAAATGATGGGAGGAGCAGAGGAGATGGGAGGGGAGGGTGGAGAGGAGATAGGAAAAAGTGGGTCCATGTAACACCTTGAATTAGGGTGCTACGTGTATCATCTTAACATCAATAAATCTGATGGAAAAATCACATCCAACATGTTGATCCTCTTCAGGGAGGAGGGGGGGGGGGATAGGAAGCAACGGGGCTTATGGGAAATGTGGTCTTAACATTGAGAAACACCAGCACTAACCACTGGTGTGAGATAGAGGCTAGTTAATTGTCGCAAAACTTCTTACAACTTAATAGAGGTAAAACAGAAATTCTAGTTCTTGTTCTAGTAGAGAGACATAATAGTTACAGTATATAGTCAGTTTAACCTGAGTATAGCCTGGGACACAGATAGGAGAACCAATATCCCAGACAGTGATGCTCCTCTAACCAAAACATCAGCCCATCATCAGCCCATCAACATCAGGGCAAGTTTTCTCAATCACACTACATAATCTAGTGCAAAATCACAGTGCGTAGAAGGTTAAGGATTTGAACCACAGTGTACAGTAAAAATATTAACTTGTGTAAAGGTAGGCTTACCTTTACACAAGTTAATATTTTAAATTAATATTAAAATAGATTCAGATACTATCTGGTATAATCGGGTTTCCCCCTAAGTGCAAATCCTACTCATATTTTTTGAGTACTATTGCATGTAATCAAATTAAGAGAAAGGGTTACAGTTAATAATTGTTCCACGTCTCATCTCTGGTCATTCTGTCCTATTCTATTCTATGATCCGGTCATTGTTGTACCTGTGCAAGGTGTAGGAAGGAGGTCTGTCTCTTCAGGGATGAGACGAAGCGCCGTGCGATGGGGAGCTTCTTGGCTGTAAGGCATTCTGGGAGGTTCTCCAGAGAGGAGACGAGCCAGTGCTCCCAGTGCTTGGCAAAGTTACGGATGTCTGCCAACAGACTAAGGAACAGATTGGTCTTCACATAGACGTCTTCACAAATCCCAATCAATCAATCAATCTGTCAAATCATCAATCGCTCATCGTCCCACTCACTCGATGATAATATAAGCTTGACATTGCTCTATGCTGTCAAGGCACGATAGAGTAGTCTTTGTTGACTGACTAAAAGAGTTTGCTTTATTTAAAGGTGGTCACTGAATCGTTTTAACATCAATAAATCATTATGACGTTAGTTTTGAGACATTAGTATAATTGCATTAAACAATGAAACAAATGAGACCATCGCTGAGAAGACTGGCAGCCTCTACCGACATCTACACTGCATTTTACACTGTGTGCCACCTGATTTGACGGGAAATCTGCTGAATGTAGGCTTGGGATATTCAAAATTTAATATTGCGATACTGTCCCACCAAAATATCGTGATATATAATATTATCTAGGCTATAATAATTATTATTGTTATTATTCGCAGCCTAGAAATTTGATCTTACTATTCAAGCATTGGAGGAAACGTTTGTTATAATTTGCTCATTGCCAGAAAAATTCATTGCCTGTGAGATAGAGGCTACCAATCGTTTTGAACATGGTCTCATTTGTTTACAGTAATTAAACCAAGGCATCACAATTCATTTGGCATTGATGAACATGGTGAAAAGCATTACTCTAAGTCGAAATGACAAACCTTTCAGGCATCTCCTGCATCGTAGCAGGAATGAGAACGTCTGTTAGAACCTGACAAAATAGAGAACACAGTGGTAAAAAATCCACGGATGGTGCAGCTAATATCTATCATTGAGCTAGAATGCAGACCTAGATACTTTATCTATCTTGATTCATGATTAGAAGGTTGAGACAGCTGAATATTCTCTGTGGATCCAAGTACTACAGGTATGTAAGAGACAAATGATATATAGGTCCAAAATCGCCAAACTTATCCGTGAAACATTACAGTTTGAGAAGTTTTATCTACCTTTCTATTTAGCTTTTATCTATTTGTGAGTGGGAACTCTTTACAGTTAGTCTTCAATGGATTATGAGGCCTGCACACCCATGTTGTTATTCAGTTACCTTATAGAGAATGGAGTCACAGACACAGAAAATGTCCACTATAACAGGGTTCTCCAGCAGTGGCAGCAGGTGGTCAGGCATACCCTGCCAGAAGTGGAGCAGGAAATTCTGGATCTGAAACAAAATATTAGAAGAGTCATATCAGTGCCGTAAGAGTTCGAGTGGAGGGTGATCTGTTTTGCTATGCCATGACTGCATGGGCTGAAATCCTAATTCCATCACACCCTTCTTTTCTTAGTTTTCTCTCTTCGCTGGGATCAAATATCCAATGGTAACATTAAAATGCTCTAATATAGGAATAACAGTAATAAGGATCACCTCTTCAAAGTTGACATTAATGGCGTTGTCCAGGATGCACTGGCAGTGTGTTTTATACATCATGATGAGAGTGTCCACCTACAATAGGAAATCAAAATCTGACAGTAAATCCATTTACAAACAAGACTGATGAAACCATCTGCAGCCAGCCAGCCATTATCAATGTTACATTGTGTGTATCTCAAAATAAAGACCACATTTCCCATAAATCCCATTGCTTCCTGTCGCGAGAGCATGTTGCTACTTGTCCCCTCTCCTCCTCCCTGCCGTTGTTTGTTTTGAATAAAAGAAGAGAAGAAGAAAGATAAAAGGCCTTGACAACAGCGAACATACTGTACATTCTGACCAGGTGACCTAACAAGAAGTTGAAAGTATGCAGTTAGAATAGTGGAACTGGAATAAAGTTATGTACTGCATTACATGCAAAGTAAAAACAGTTCCCGTTTTGTGCCACAAAGCAATGGGCATTCGCGCTGTAAAGCAATTCAGCAGATTTCCCAAGCCGGACCAGGTGGCACGCCATGTAAAATGCACGGCAATTATACTAATGCCTCAAAATGAATGTGGTGATGATTTATTGATTTTAAAGTTGCTACACGCAGCACCTTTGAATGACAGGGGACATTTAGCACCCCACCTTTTCTCTGGAGATGTTCCCTTGCAGCAGAAGATGCTGAGCGCTGGGGAAGTCTGGGAGCAACGTTCCAGTTTTAGAGCTTAGGGAATATTTCCTGGTGAAGCCTCCCTGCCAAACACAACAATGTTAGGATAGCTGCTTAGCTGGCCCTGATAATACGCTTATTATTTAAGCATAAGTAACCATTTCTTCTTACCTCATTCTTGAGCTTGCTCCCTGAAAATCTGCGATCACAGAGAAACAGATCTGATCTTAGATAATAATAATAATAATAATAATACAATAGAATACAAAGCTTTCATTGCATGTACAATTTGAGATCTTTGGGAAAAAAACACAGCTAAACAATGCTCTATGCATTATAGGATATCAATACTGAAAGAACATAATAGTATGAATTGAGTAAACAAAACATATATAATTAACTATGTACATTTCATTACTTTTAGAAAATCTGTGACATTTTCATATAGATAAATGTCTCAAATTTCGCCACAGTACTATACAGACAGTTTGATTGACAGGTGATCTCTGGAAGTCAAGGATTACCACTTTAAATATGAATATACTGTACATTGATCTCACCTGGTCAAGCCCTTTCCTGAATACACAGAGTGATAGTAAGCACTGCTTTCTTTGATGCCAATACCGTAGTAATGATATCTGCAAAATGTCAAGATGATAAAATCATCAAAGAATGATCATATATTGCATGATGATGATCATATATATATATTATAAATCAACTTCTCCATGTAAAAGTTAAGTTTTGCATTTACTTTGAGTGTCCTCTGGTGCCCAGTCTTCTCGTTGTTAGAAGAGGAAACTTCTGTCGGATTGTCTGATGAGCACAGAAGGTAAAAAGTATATACCAATGTCAGCAGCACCCTCTAAAATATTAGCCTAACAATTTTACAGAGGCATCCATTTTTTTCATCTCAAATGTTAATATTGTTTTTTTCATATCAAGGACCCCTAATTTAGTCCACATTAGGGCCACGGACCCCCCATTTGATTTTTTCTCTCAGACCCAAATCTGAGAATATTTTTATTGTTAGATACGATTTTGTGCAGAATTCCTATCTGTATTACTATCTGTATTGCAGGTAGAGAGATAACAGTGAAACTATGATCAAAACAGTCATTCGTCTACATTCTCTAATTGTGTTAACTTCTTGTAAATGAAATAATGAAGTTTAACAATTCATGAATTTTCTGGGGACCACCTGGAACCCCCTCAAGGACCCCTGGTGGTCCCTGGACCCCATGTTGAGAACCACTGCTATATACTGTATGTTGAACTGTACAGTACTGCACTTTTCGGGGTATCTGCAGGTTTCAGAAAGCCTGACCTTGACCTTATTAAGGCTACCTGGAATTGAATTTGAGACCAATTTAACAACCACAGAAAGAAACAAACATTGATATTGAACATAGCAAATGAAAGCTCTGAAACTATAAATGGGCAGTATAAGAAAAATGGCACCAGGAAATTAAATGTTTAGGGACATGATGCCCGACATGTTTGTCATATTGTACTGTACAATACTGTTCTGTACTCATCTAAGAGTGTACTCATCTAAAATAAAACCAACACCACTGCTGGTCCCATTCACATCTTTTGGTAAAACTATACAATTCAGTGGCATTTGTCATATTGAGTTTACCTTACTTTTCAACTAGATATCACCAAATGAAAAGAATCTGTCAATACCCCTATCTAATTTTATAGTTGCATCAATTAAACCTTACATTAAGACATCTATTTACTGTATTTAAGACATTTTTTAAGGCTTTAGATTTAGACAAAAACAAGACATTTAGACAAAGGACACATACACACACACACCTTTCCAAAGGTAGCAGCACAGGCTGGTTCTAGTTTCTCTTTCCTACAGAAGTCCAGGTAGTGAGCGTAGAGGATACAGCGAGGCAGACACACTCCTTCACATACTATATAATTCTCCTCCAGCCTGTTGAAACACATCATAGAGAAAATCACTCATATGGTATATCAACACACACTTAATTGCCACTAATTGTGTGTGCAAATACACACTGAACACAAGAAACTCCATAAAAGGGATAAGAGCGATTGATGTTGCTGTGATTGTAAGAATGCATAATCAATACACTGTACAAGGCCACATTTTATAGATAAGGTAAGAGAGGATGAAATTGTAATGATCCCTGTGGGGAAATTGGGTTGCTGCAGCAGTAAACTGTAATAAATATAGAATATAAATAATAATAGAGCAAACTTAATGTGACTTATAATTTCAATGTTTCAAGAACATATTCAGTGGAAATATATGAAAAAAGAGAAATCAGAAATATGGAAATACATACAATATATACAAGAGAGAATTTGGGAATATGATGAAAACAAATGTCTGTCTAACCCTAACCCTACAGAAAGTGTCTACGAAAGAGGACAAAATGTTCACCTTATCTATACTTATTTTACACAAGTAGATAAAATGTACAGTATGTGCAGATTTGCACATGTGGAATATTAGCTGTTCAACTGGTGGTAACATACAGTATGTACATAAAAAGGGACAATGATGAGCAAGACGCTTGTACATTGTTGACCTTTCTCAATATCAGAGCATGTTATGTAAGTCCTCTTCACTTTGAAGGTGAAGCGCTTTAACATCAATAAATCACTACCATCATAAGTTTTAAGCTCTGTTCGAAACTGTTCCCTATTACAGAAATAGTGCACTATACACGTGTGTCCACCATTTTGTACTAGTGTCCGAATTGTCAGCGGTTAATTTGATTCACTATATAGTTCACTATAAAATACCCACAATGCCTGCAAATTGTAGTGAACAGACGTAGCCTACCCTACAATTTCTCCCGTATATCACAATGCAATGCAATCTTGTCTTACAGAAGAAGAGTAGCTAGCTAGTCACTAGCTTGTGAGCTAGCTAACGTTAGCTCACAAGCTTATTGTTTGCCAAACCAAAACAGCTTGCACATGATTAGAATTTCAACAATTTATTTGTAATGTAATGTTCAAAACTTCCTAAAATCGATACTGAGTACATTTCAACCCGCTGTCATGATGCTTGGTTTGTTTATGAGATGCTGGACGCATCCCGGTGCGTCATGCGAATATCCAGTGCATTTTTTTGAAGCAATGATGTTTAATGCAGTGTGTGAAACTTTGTTCGGTAGTTCACTATATGACAAACACTCCATAGGGATTGGTGATTGAGTGAACGAGTGAACCATTCCGAACGCAGCTTTAGAGTGGATTGCTTTAACACACAAAGGGAAATTGCTTTATGGCACAACAAAATAAGAGCGCGCCGTTCTTCCAGCACAATCAGAGCTAAAGCTTCTCAACCATGGTCTTATTTGTTTAGGGTAATTACAACAAGGTATCACAATAAATCTAACAATGATATATTGTATATTATGATATATGTTTAAAATGCTACACGTAGCACCTTTACTGAACCAAAATCAATGGAGCAAACACACTTCTTCCATTGGCCTTACCATTGCAGGGTGAGCTGTGTCTGTTTCTTCTTGTCTTTGATGATCTGAGTGATGGTCTTCCTGGAGGAGGAGCTGCTCTGTCTGATGGCCAGGTCTGTATTATAGTCCACCAGGTCCTGGTCTTCTTCAGAGGACGGCGTCTCATTACTGTCCTCTGCTTCTGAGACACCGTACAGAGAAATACAGTAGACAAATTAGAGTAGAATAACCAGGGAAAGGGCAGATAAGGAAGGGCAGGTATGTCAGTGACAACACCTGTATTGTGTTAAACATTATGTTGAAACAAAAAAAAGAAGTGATTACAGACAGAGTTATGGGCGACAGAAAGTTCGCTTTTTAACATTGCTGGCAATGGTGAGAACCAATCTAGGCCTATGCCCAGCAGAAGTAGCCATGTTTGTGAAAAGGGCCTATTAGAAATAGAAATTCATTCTATTTCTGTGATCACAAATGTCCTATTCCCAATGGAGAATTGGCTGAGTACAAATAATGGCTAAATATATAATCGTTACTTAACAATCAGGCTAGAAAAAGAGCGACACCTGAAAAAGATTGTGGTGTGGCTGTAGGTCTATTTAGTAACATCATAAGTAAAAGTGAATGGTCTGATAACACAAATTTGTTTTCAAATTAGGTTACTGTGACACAGTAAACTGTCTTGTCTTTCTAGAGTTTAGTCTCTACTCCAAAGGTAAAGTAGCCTAAAGGTAAAGGTCAGGTAAAGTTTATTTGTATAGTTGTAGCTAGTCAGCTCAGTTAATCTGGACAAACATCTGTTTTTTGTGTTTGTTAGCTAGCTAACTAGCCAGTAGCCAGGCTAATTTAGCAAAGCAAGAGATGTTAGCATGCAACTAACGAACTAGACCTATATGTGAAAACACCCTTGCTCAAAATGTATTTATTAGGATAAACCCCTTGAGATGTACCATCTCGTTTTCAAGGAGGTCCCTTAATCAGATGCAAGCCTATCAGTGATGAAATTATAAATTCTCAGTTAAAAACAGCACAGACATTAACTATGTCTATTGAATTGTGTTGAGACGGCCAAGTTTAGAAACACAATAAGTTGTTCATAGGCTCACAAACCTCCAATATGGCTGCTAGAGAGAGCGTTATGTCACCTGAAAGCCCTATGTAGATGATTATTCTTCACTGCCACGAATAGCAGAACATGTGAGATACTAGGGATCTAAATTCTAAAACCACATAAAGTGTGTAATTGCATGTATATCAGGACAGTAGCCTACAAATATATTTTTCCATACTTTTCAAAACTTTGCAGACCTGTGGAACCCTAAGAGCAGAGTGGACTAAAATGAAATAAATGAAAGATAGGCCTAATAGGAGGGGTGGTGAAAAACAATTTAACAAGAAATAGAATGAAACAAAACCAGATAGATCAAAACTGGGCTACTTGAAAGCATAGCATGGAATAGCATAGAATATTAAGGAATAATACAAAATATGAATAGAGATGAAAGAGCAAAGAGGTTTTAACAGAGTGTAGTCTGTGTGTTTAAACCAAATGAAATGAGTTGAGCAATAGGGCAGCAGTCATGCCTGCTGAAGTGGAAAACTAAACAGAACATACAATAATATGTAGGTATGGATTTTTCTATGAAAATCTAAATTCTATGAAAAAAAAAATTCTAAATTGAATGAAAAATATAAATTGACTGAAAGAGTGAAATTCTTTGTTGGGGTTGAAAGAACACAATTCTCTTTTACATTTTTCCTATTTAGTTTCATTGTAATAATAATAATCATGTTATTTATTATTCTTAAATTGTCTTTTTAGTTGTAATGAAAATTTATGAAGTACTTCTACATAATAATAATAATTCAATAATGTCAGTTTGAAAACAATTTGTCCTTTCTGTCATTCACAAGTGTGTTATGAATATGAAAAGTAGCCTAAGACTGTATGTATGTGTAGCTATTACACAAGCTATATACTGCTATTACTACTACTACTACCACTACTACCAATACTACTACTACGACTACTACTACTACTACAACCACTACTAGGCCACTACTACTACTAATACTACCATACTGTCACTACTACTACTACCACTGCTACTGCTACTACTACTACTTTTACTAGTACTACTACCAATACTACTACTAGTAATAATAATACATCAATCTAGACTGATTATAAAATGTCAGACTGGGTACTCTACCTGATTTAATCCCAGAATCATCTTCTTGTTGGAAATGTGTCTGTCCAATAAAGTCTCTGTGAGTTTCCACTGGAGAGCCGCACAAGGTCTTGGCTGAGGAGTGAATAAGAAACGTTCCATCCCGCACTGAACTCTCACTGTTGCGTTTCATTGGCATAATAACGTAAAGAACATAAATAAAAAAAAATCAACCAAAGTAAATAAGGGGGAAATTGACGTCAGCCTGCTGTGGAAAAAAAAAAAATGAGCCCACTGCAGATCATTTGGCCTTCAGATTGTGAAATAGTTCTGCGTTTGCCAATCCCATCCTCACACAAGTCCAAGAAAAGATTAAAACAATATGCAATATTGCAATGTCCAGCATTTTCTAAGCCTGGTCAGGTTATAAGAAGCCTAGAGGAAAGCAGGACAAGTCTGTGTCTCTCTGGAGCCTTGTTAAACCTCACAGGACAACCTTAGACTAATAAAGCAGTGCTGTGGGAAGGCAGAGCTAATGAGGCTGTGGATGCATTCATCATATTTACAGAAGACTGGGGCTGATCCAGGTTATCAATGATTAACAGAAAACCCCCTCATCCATCCATCCATCTAGCCATCCTCCCTTTCCACAACCTGACGATCAGCTGTCCCTTTGTAAAGTTATACTGGAAGAAAGACCACAGTGATTTAGGCTGAAAGTTTTTATGTTTATGGTTTAAACCCCTTTCAAACATGCCAAATGAATACCTCTGTCATTAGTGTGAGTGTTTTTCTGCCAGTGGCTAATATATATTTTTTTATTGATATAGCAGAAATTCACAAGATTAGACACACTATACAAAGTGTAAGCTTGCAGTGTAAATTTGAGTAGGATTTAGGCTACAGTTCCACCTAGATTTTGAATTCAGCACACAATTTTACAGTTGATTAACTTTGTTATTGTTCAGTAATCAATCAAAGGATGTATTTCATGTATTGTTAATATGATCTTAACTGAGTAGAATGATAATATATACTATGTTTTTTAGCGAGTTGAAATAAAAATAACCTATGACATTTTTTTTTGTCTTTATTGAAAAAACATTCAAATATACAAACAGTGCAGACATGTGCTCAGTATAGTAGTATACAAAGAAACAAGAATATGAATTTAAATAAACAAATAAAAGTATACACAGTTTTATAACTTTTTTTTTAGTGTTTATAAGTTTGAGAGTCTTAATATATTCATTAAATTCACATAAGAATCTAGTGAAATTGGGGGTAACTTTTGTTATTTTGCATTTATGGATGTGAAATCTACCATATAGAATCAATAAAAATAACCTATGACATCGCTAGTTAAGTCAAGCAGGAAATGAGATCAAAGATCGAACACGTGGTCTGAGAGGAATCGCCATCACCCTGACCTCAGGCTGCGGACATGACGAGGCAGTGGACAAGGTATGGAAATAATCATAAATGTAAATTATCTCTAGTCAGTTACTACCGATTAACCGTCGTTTTAAGCGTCTTCCTGGTAATTAAGGTTAATTGGAGACAAACGTGTAGGCGGCCGGTGCACAGCTAGCACGTCGTTAGCTTGTCTTTGCTAGCTGTTAAGCCCCGTTAGCTCCAGAGGATCGTTCCACCGCTGTTAAAATGTCTGCCAAGGCGCCTGCTCCTATTGCACTTGTGTTGCTTCGGGGAAACGATTTTTTTTTTTTTTTTTAAATGTTCCGTCTGCATGCTATGAGTATTATTTGTGTCACTGTCCAGCCATTTCATAAAGATTTATACTGCTCTGTCGTATTTGTTTTTGATGGTGTTTAACATCATGCCCAGTCAACTAGATAGCTGGCAATACTAACAACTTTAAGCTACAGAAATGCTCATTAATGCGCGCTGCCCCTGTAAAAATAAACTGAGTGTAAGAGTAAACTAAAGTGAAGTAAGGACAGTAAAGCTCATTACTAGTGTTTTAACAAGTGCCGCTAAACTGAGTCCAGTAGGCGCCCTCTCATGGTGTAGTTCCAGGTCAGTGCCGCAAGATGGCGCTGTTGACTCGCATAGAGATGCTGTCTTCAGGGTCTCATAAACTCCCTCATCTGAGTTCACAAGTCATATAGCACCTGTGGCGCATTCAGGTGGTTTTGGTTGAAAATAACGACAAAATGTGTCCTGGAACAAAGATGGCTGGTGTTCTATGTTGTAAATCAAGTGGCACAGAGCTCCTATGTGCTGCAGTGACAGAATGAAGACCCTATTGCATTTTTTCTTTTCTTTCTTTCTTTACTAAAAGTGTCTGCAGCTTAGAAACTAAGTCCTACATCAGCCATATTCGGCAGGTGAGCTCCTATGGCCCCCCAGTACTCAGGCAACAAAAACTACAACTTGATGTTTTGGCCAATAACTTCTGAACCGTTTGTCGTAGAGGAAATTATTGTATCCTTAGATTCTTTGGATGGTGCTGAGTTCAACCCATATAGGTATCACTCCATATTGGATTTTCTGCCATTTTCTCCACTTTTTTCACAACTCCTCCTGCGCCGTTCATTTGAGTCACACACAACTTGTTGTGGACCATCATGATATCTTTTTTCAGCCAATAAACTTTTAATGAAGCACGCCCTATCACAAAATTGTCCATAACTTATCGACCATTCATCTAATCAGACCAAAATTTGAAACACATATTCAGGAGTGTTGCAAAGCATTAAACAGACAAAACATTTTAATGATATCTTGAAAACTGGGTGTACAGTAGGTCAAAAAGCCCAGCAGCAAATAGTTTGATAAATTGACATTGTGACATGTTCAAGATAGTTTGATCAATCTTCATCAAACTAAAGACAAATGTCTGTACTCTCATGATGATGTTTGTACAGCCATGTTTAAATTGATTAATGTGGGGCACTGATACAGTTAGGCTATAATATTCTTTCTGAGGCTTTCAACATAGGTGGGACTATCACCTGTGACCCTTTGTTTTATTTCCCCACTTTGGAATACCAAAGGAAAGATTGTGAGTTCGGGTAGTGTGTGATCCTTTATCTTTTTTCCTGTTATGTAGTGTGAACAGTTCCAATGGGATGGCAGGTCGAGGTTGTTTAGTCTGTAGTCTTGTAGTCTGACCTAGGTTTTAGGCATACACTCTGAAGGTTCACATTACAGCTGGAAAAGTACTTGTATTTCCTCTGAATACATTTGGTTATCGACTACTTCTCTTTCTCTTGTTCTGTTTAGGATTTAGCAGTTCCAGTTGCTGCTGCCATGAAGTCGAGGCTGGGCTCAGAACATCAAAAGTATGTAACACTAAAATTTTAAAGAGTAGCCTAACTAAACCCCAAACCCAAATCTGTGGTGAAGCCTGATACCTAATGGTGAAATGTATGGTACTGAACTGGCCATCTGTTTTTGGCTGCTCTTTGTGCCAGGTGATGTCCCCTTCTATAGAGAACAGGTGGTGATGATGATAATAATAATAATATTATTATTATTATTATTATTAGTAGTAGTAGTAGTTGTAGCCTAGAAATTTAATAAAATAAAATACCACAAAAAAGATATACTATAGGCCATATGCTGCCAACATTATTGCTCTGTAATTATGTTGCTCATCATCATCTCTCATTACCACACTTGGGTGTTTACCTTTTGAATTATAAGTGCTGCTGAGTAAAAGTGTTGTAACATGACCCATGGCGACATTGTAGCAGGCTACACTCGCCTGTCTTGTAGCTGTGTCGCTCGTAATTTGAACGCAACATCTATTCTACCGGGACCTTTCTCCATACAGATTTCTAATGAAGAGTTTCAGCGTAATAATAATAATGATAATAATAATGATAAAAGTCATAATAATCAAATTTACCATCAGTTGCTGATTTCCAAAGGGTTCTACGATAATCTAAAATAAAGCGCTAAAATAATGCTTTATTTTTTACGTAATATTTTGCCCAAAAATGATCCAAAATTACTAGTAATTTTCCAGAAATGTGTGAAATTTCATTTAAATTACATAAATTTACCCAGATATTAGAAATGTCTTTGACATTACTTGACAGTATCAAGAAATTAAAAAAGAAACAGCCTGTTCTTGGCAAGACTAGAGATGCTGGAGAATGTAAAACATGTAAAAATGGATTGAGAGTGTTTTTGGTACATGACACCACACACACAGCTTTGAATGGACCTCAAGACATAAAAGAATATGGGACCTCAAGGTATTGTATTTCTATTTCCTTTAGATGCATTCATCTTTAGTAATTCGCTTAATTCTGGTTTTAATTGAGTCAGAAACAAGAGTAGGTAATTCATGGTGTTGTGACTGTAAGTGCTTTTTCTTCCACCCATCCCACTCACAAAGATTTGTGAAAGCTCACCATAGTGGAATTTGAAGATTATGCTTTTTGTCAGTAGGCTTCTTTACCACTTGGCAAAACAACTTAATGTATAACATTCCTTTGACTTCAGATACATTTTTGGCTCCACCATTTCATTTTCAGTAAATGTGTATTTGTGAAATATGACATATTTGTTGAAATATGTCTTGCATTGATTGGTGGGAATACAAGGGGAAAAGAGCTTTCACAACTGGGACTGCAAATGGGTACGCTTTTGGGAAAATATTAGTCACTTGTGTGCCTCTAGAAGTCACTTTAGTCTTTTGATGCTGAACATATGAAATGTGAAAGTTATCTTAAATGCTAATATAGTCCACTTTAATTTGCAGGTCTCAGGATCCAGGCCCATCTGCTCCATGTGCTCTGTGGCCGGTGGACCTCAAGTTAACTCACTTGGACTGGAGCCCTGAAGCAACCTTGATACACTTTCAGGGACAGTATCTCAGTATATGTGAACTTGACTATAACATTGTGCAGGGAGAAATACAAAACACACCAAAGACAAAAACCGCTGTGGATATAGGTGAGTTTTGCCTCGTAGAAGATTTGACGTCAGCCCGCTGGTACAGAGGAAGAGTTCAGAACAGAAAGAACGACTTGTTTGATGTGTTTCTCATAGATCATGGAAATGTCTTGAGTGTCGACATTGCCCACTTGTCTTCCTGTTCAAATGATCTGTTCATTCTTCCACCCAAGATCGTTTGTGGCTTTCTTGCGAATGTGCTGTCACTTCAAGACTGCTGGGATTCTGTAGTGCAGCAATACTTCTCAAGCCTAATCGGGAGAAATGTCACAGGATACCTCCATGCCCTCCTTCCCCATAAAGTCCTCATATTGGAAGCCCCTGATGTCAACAACGATCTCATTAGATTGGGTTTTGGCAGGCATGTGGACACAGACACTTTCCTCCTCTTGGTTGAGATGCTCACAGAGGTGCCACTCAAGCAGAATATCGAACCTGTTCCTGATTTGCTGATTGAAAAGCCAAGGGGACAAGAATTTTGCTTCAAACCAACCAGTTTGCAGGGATTTGAGGATATTTTGTCATTCTGTGGGCCTAGATTGATTGCTGGGACACGTGTTACAGTGAGAGTAACTGCTGCAGTCAACCCTGGGCTGTTTTACTGTCAGATGACCAGTGTGGAAACAGCTCTTGAGGCATTGTCAGAGAAGTTGGCTACAGCTTGTGAGTCCAGAACCAAAGATCCCAGGCAGAAGCCTCCAGAAAACCTGGGCCTACTCTGCTCAGTCAAAGGCAAAGATGAGAAATGGTACAGAGGCTTTGTACAGTTTCTCCCAGTGAACTCTCAAGTAAGAGTGCTGTTTGTTGATTATGGATTCTGTGAATCTGTCAAAGTTGAGAATGTCCACTGGTTGCCACCTGATTTCCATTCAACACCCATCATGGCTTTCCCATGCTCACTCTCCTCTGTGACTGATCAAGACGAGGCAGCGAAAACTCAGCAGTTGAGTTTCCTCAAGAAAGGCTTGCTCAGAGGAGTATTAGATGTGGAGATCAGAAGTTTTGATGAAGAGCAGAATCTGTATACTATCACAGTACTCGGTGCAAAAGATAGTCATGTGAAGGAACCAGAACCAATCCAAGAACTTCCCAAAATGAAGATTGAGACGGTGTTCGAGACTGAGCAAATGCCACCTCAGGGTGGTTATTTATACTATGAGACAGTCATGGCTCAAGCCTTAGGTGAAACACTTGAAGCAGAGAACGTGCAGGTGGACTCTGTATTTGTGGGCTACGTGGAGCATGTCTTGAATCCTAACCACTTCTGGATTAGAACACAAAAACGCAATCATGACTTCGAAGAAATGATGAAAGAAATGGCTGATCACTTCAGTCAAGTAAAACTGGATGAGGAAGTACTGACGAATCCTGAGGTTGGCACACTTTGCTGTGCGATGTATGAGAAAGACATGCATTACTACAGAGGTGTAGTGACAGACACTCTTGAGCATGGAGCTGAAGTGTTTTTCATTGATTTTGGAAACATTGAGAAAGTGCCACACATGTTGATTAAGGAGATACCAGAGAGATTTGCCAGCGAACCAGCATTTGCCTTCTGTTGTACTCTTGTAAATGTTGTTCCTGTGTGTGACGTGTGGACCAGCGCCAGTGCCGACTTGTTCAGACAAGCCGTGTCGAACAAAGCTCTACGAAGCCATGTTGTCCACTTGAGAAAACACAAATTCGTTGTGGATCTCTATGAGATGGGAAGTGACAACAATCACAGCATCACTGAGCTTCTGATCTCTTCAAATCAAGCTGAGTACTGGAACAACATTCCTTCAGAGCTTGTGATGCAAAACAAAAAAAATGTGACAGAAAAAACAGACAGACAAGGCCCACAATCTAGTGTGACATCACACAAAAGATTTAGTGGGAATACAGCGCAATGGGAGGATTGTAAGCAGAAGAATGAAAAGTCCACCGAAGTCAAAGCTGAAATCTTGCAGGGAGAGAACACACAAAAAAATGAGACTGAAAAGGCCCAAGCTCCTCTTAAATTCAAAGCTTTTAACTTCAAGCCTGGTTGTGAGTTTGCTGTCCACTGCTCTCACGTCAACTCTCCATCAGACTTTTGGTGCCAGCTTCTAACTATGGTTCCAGCTTTGGAGGAGCTGATGGATAAGATTCAGCAGTATTACACAACTCACACAGTTCCAGTCCAGTTAGGTGTTTCATGTTGTGTTGCCAAGTCACCCGAGGATGGAAGATGGTACAGGGCCTGCATCACAGGACAACAGAAAGGTTACGTCAATGTGATATTGGTTGACTATGGCATGTTTGTCCAACTCAAGGAGCACAATCTTCAGACAATACTACCAGAATATGTAGAACTCGAAGGACAAGCTTTCAGATGCAGTCTTTACAACCTGATCGAACCTGTTGATCCCAAGAGCTGCGGCGTTTGGAATACAAGCGTGTGTAATTCACTGAAGGATTTTGTGCGAGACAACTCCAGTCTAAGATGTTCTGTTGTTTCTCAATTACATGTGAGAAACAAAGGGCTGTGCAATGTTGTGGACCTCTACAACACTCAAACGCAGCAGAGCATAACAAATATGCTTGTGGAACAGGGCCTGGCAAGAGAAGTGCAAATCTCAACAAAGCTACTGTCAACTGTGTGTCCTGAGTCTTTCATCTACTCCTCGTTCAAACTAAGTACCGGAAGTGAGGAACAAGTCTACATCACTCACGTGAGCAGTCCGTGGGAAGTCTTCTGCCACCTCGACAGAAACTGTGAACTCATTGAAGAACTTGAAAAGAAAGTCTCAGTGGAGAGTGAGAAAATGATGCAAGCCAACACAAGAGCTGTTGTAGGGAAGTTGTGCCTGGCAAAATACTTTGATGGCAAATGGTACAGGGGCTTTGCACGCCCTGTTCAGTCTCCTCTGCATCTTGCTGTGTTCTTTGTGGACTATGGAAATGTGAGCATATCTGAGAAAACCAACGTCATGTGTATTCCCATGGATTCTGCTGACTTGCTGTACACACCCATGCAGGCTGTGAGATGTAGCCTTGCTGGAGTCCCGAAGGAAGAGCTCTGTGCAGAGGGCAAACAGTGGCTTGATGAAACCATCCTCAATAAGGAAGTGAGAGCCGTCATAGTTGGAAAGAGTGAAGATGGTTCACTTGTGATAGAGTTGTTTGATGGAGACGTCTACATTAATGAGAAAGTGAAGGAGCTCATTCTCAGTCTAAAACCCAAACCAAAGTTGGTGGTGAGTGTTGACACAGACAGACACACAAACGTGAAGACTTCGGTCAAGGACTACAACAACCATCCTAAAAGAAGGCCGTCTTCATATTCTCCCAAATCCAATGCCCTTAAACGCTCTCACGTCCGGAATGCACGCAACAGTAAACAAAATGAAAGGAAATGTGTTCCAATGAAAACTGAGGAAAACAGGAAAGCAAAGCAACAAATGGAGCACCATGATACAAACAATGTATCAGAACAACCACCACACACACATGAAATGCCTAAACTCTCCTGTTTGCCTGACAAGAAAGTGAGTGCAGGATTCAGGGCTAAGTGTTATGCCTCCCACATTGATTCAGTCAACAGCTTTTTCCTTCAAATGCAAGAGGATGAACCGGCCATCTTGAAAATGGGCCAAGATCTCAACTCGGATCTCTGCAGAGATTCCCTGACGAAGACCACACCAGTGGATTTGAGAATCAATGACCTTGTTCTAGCTGAGTATGAAGAAGATACGGCTCTATATCGCTCTGTTGTGAAGGGCTATGAAGGGAGTGGCTCTTTCAAAGTTGAGTTTGTGGACTATGGAAACTCTGCAGTCGTTGGGAAGGAGAAGCTTTACTCTATAACAAGGGAGCATCTCTCTCAGCCAAGATTCAGCATACCCTGCTCCCTAGACACAAGCACTTACAAAACTGATGCTTGTTTCACTGACGCTGTAATGGAAAAGCCTCTCATGGTTGACTTTGTCAGTCAATTTGGCACTCAGTGGAAAGTTAAGATTGAGATCCCAGCTTTTCCAGTGGCACCTGAAGCAACTGTTGAAAGTAGTGATGTAACTGAAAAGGAAGAGGAGGCCCCTGCTTTGCCCATGAGGTCATCTGAAATGGAAGAGGCACTGACACCCTGTGAGCAAAGCTCCTTTACAGTCAAAGAGGGAGCGAATCAGACAAGAACTGAATCTGAAGGTGTTGTGTCCACTGCCAAAAGTGAAAAACTCATGCTGAAATCACCACCTACCACATCGTCAACCAAACATGAGTTAAAGACATGCAAGCATTACCATAGCAGAAAAGCCTCCGGAGACACCGATTACTCTCCAAAGATCCCGGATGAACCAAGCAAGACCTCCAACTCCCCTGTTGAAGCAACGCATGATCCTGGAGGTATAACAGTACCTCCAATTATTCAAGCCAGAGAGACAGAGACCGGGACACTTCTATCTGTCCTATGTAACGGCGATTTTTACATGAGACTCAATAAGACCACAGACCTTTTCGCTGCACTGGAAAGTCTCATAGCTGAAAACCTGTACAAGTGTGAGGTGGTGGCTGAGGAGGAGGTAAAAGAAGGGCTCAGGTGCTTAACGAAAGTACAAGGGGTGAACCAGTGGCACAGGGCAGTTGTTCAGCATGTCCACCAGGGCAAATGTCAGGTCTTCCTTGTGGATCATGGAATCACAGAAGAAATGACTATTGGCTCCCTCAGAGGGCTGTGTATTAACCTTACAGAAGTCCCCAGCCTTGCAGTACTGTGCAGGTTGAATAACCTTGGCTTCACTGTGGGAGAGGATGCTCACAGATTGTGGCAGGAAGCACTCAGACCAATGATAGGCAGTGATGTAAAGCTGCTGTTTGTGTCCTACTCCAAAGCGGATAACCTTTGGCTGGTTGAAATAGTCATGAATGGACTGTTCCTCATTCCGAAAAGAATCGCAACCTTACAGCAACGTGCCGAAGACATGACCCCTTTACCCACAGAGGCTCAAAATGCGAGGGCAGATGGAGAAACCACCTCGGACCCAAGCCCTCCCCGGCGACTCTTCTTCGCTCCCGTCCATATGGACAAAGCGTATTCTGGCTTTGCCGCCGCAGTGACGACTCCCTTCGAGTTCCGCGTCGCCCTGGAAGACTTGCTCCTCATCATGCACACCGTGTCCATCATGTTGGACGACGTCCCCGGGGAGACGCCTCCTCTTCCCGAAGCCCAGCTCGTCCCCGGCTCCTGCTGCCTGGTGAAATCGGACGCCAAGAACAAGTGGTGCAGGGCTGAAGTCGCGCACGCCGACGACAGAGTGGTGGTCAACCTGGTGGATTACGGCCATTGCGTGGCCGTGGCGTACGAAGACCGCGCCGAGCTGAAGAGGCTTCCGGAGGCGCTGATGAGACTCCCCAAGGTGACCTACCCGTGCGTCCTGAGGGGAGTGAAGCCGATTCAAGCGGACGGCCAGTGGACGGACGAAGCAGCGGTCTTCTTCCAGGAGCGTTTGTACCAGAAGAACCTCCAGATCTTCTTCAGGGAGTTTGTTTCAGATGCGCACTGGGAGGTGGACCTCCTGGCAGACGGCGTCCATGTTGCCAAGGAGCTGGTGGACGCCAGACACGCCAATTACATAGACGTCATGCTTGGACTGAGGTATGATCATCAACCTGCATGTACATCTTTAACACATTCTTTCAATCAGCCCTTTATTTCTTTATTCCTCCACTCATTTTTTCACATCATTCATTTTAATTACATACAGCACATTTCTTTGAGATGATAGATGAGCAACATTTTGTTTTTATTCATTGCATGCACTTAGGTTGTTTTTAGGCAGATTTTTTTACTGTGTGTATTAGGGATGGGACAATATATTGAAAATTAATATATCGCAATACAAAAATGTGTCAATACGTATCGTGGGGCAGAAAAATTAATGGTGATATTAGCTCCATTTTATTTTGCCGTAGTAATCACGAATGAGACGCTTGACCGTCACAATTTCACAAACTCTCCATCTATATTGTATTATGTGCACGCTGTAATGACATTTTTAAATTCTTTACATTCTAGCAAGCCAGTGCCATTGCAGGAAAGATATGTGGCTCAGAAATAAATATAATTCTGCACATAAGTTATTTATTACATTGTTTTGTGGTTGTATCGAACCGCGAACCCCAAATCGCGTATCGAATCGTATCGCGAAATAGCCTAAGCGAATTGTCCCATCTCTAGCATGTATACACTTCCAAGCTAAAGACATCGAGCTCAGCCTTAAGCCTGGTACATTCACTTCGCACAGGTTCCTGGAGCAGAGCCCCTGCGAAGTCCTACCTCGGCACCGCACCAGCGAGGAAGACTACAGCCAGAAAGAGGCAGACGACAGTGTCACCAGAGACTCCAACGAGACGTCAGACCTTTCTGCTGAGGCCACCGACAGCACAGTCAACAGCCAATGTAAGATACACTGAATGTACAAAATATTAGGGACACTTACTCTTTTCATGAAGTAAACTGAATCCGGGTCTATACCAATCTATACCATGAATAGATATTTTAAAATGCTCTATCCACTACTAGCTGTACCTTTCCCTCCTTCTAACAGGTTTCCTGATGTGAAGGTAGCCTGGCTGTATCGATCACTAAACTGGCCACATGTAAACGTAGCTAACAGTCTTTTGTACGCAGCTGTTAGACATCAGCCAGCCTCAGGTAACAGGAATGAGGCTGCTTACGTCACCTGGGTCAATTAACACGATTACCTTTAATTTACCTTTAAACACTGTTGTGTAAACTTAATCATATTCATTCACTGTGAAATCCATATAATGTTTTCT
>NW_027284806.1:0-10309 GCF_046629955.1 Centroberyx affinis | reverse complement strand
GAGTCAGATCAGGTCAACTGGATGATGTAATAAATCTTTGCGTTCAGAGCTCTGCCTACAGCTACTCTGACCTATGAAGTCTAAATATATAGACTGGACCTGGAAATGATACAGAGGAAAGACTCTAACTCAGATTGTCTTCTCTGGTAGATAACATACAATGTCAATTAATGCAAGTTCAAGTCAAATCTCAAGTGTTTGAGGGACAAGTCTGAGTCAAGGCTCAAGTCTTTGGTCATGAGTCTCAGACGTCTGATTAAACCACAACATGGTTAAGAGCAGAGAATTTACAGCCAGCTGATTACATTGTGTTTTATTTAGCTATGTGTATATGAGGCATTGGTTAAATAGAATGATGATGTACTGTAACCCAAACAAAGGTATGGATAGGAACCACAAGTTTACAGTACAGGATCAATTAACACATCATACTGCCTTGCGATAACAAAAACACAATGCAAGCTCAGCTTTTTAAAGCTTGAAGGTCTTTGTAACCAAATGCTGTTGAAAACGGCATTTAGTCCTGGGCATCGTTTTGAAAATTACAATACCAGAACGAATACCAGAACCTTTGAAGTGATACCGATACCCACGATAAGGTACTTAATTCAGTGTGAATGAAAGATTTCATTTTTGTAAAATGCCACAGCCCACCACCCCTCCCCATCCAAATGTTTTTCACACTAATAGATTTTGAAAATGTTCAAATTATGAAAATATTTATTAACTAACTTCATGCAATTAATTATTCATTCGGACAGTGTAGTTTTAAAACTTTAAGATTTTGATTTGAGTCTGAAGTCAGTTTGTACGTGCCACTTGAGTGCAAGTCAAAAACTTGAGTTCCCATCCCTGGTGTAGTCAAAGTGTGGTGACACAGAGTAGCTGTTGGCAGAATTGAACTTGTATAGTATGTGAATACTCTGTAGTGCGCTCTATAGCTGTGTTTGTCTTCATGACTTTATTTCTGAAACGTTTTCTTTCTAAACTAAACAGCAGATACACCAAAGGCCACACTGAGGACTTACTCATCAACCATACCAGTAGGAAGCAGTTTGACGCTGACCTGCTCTGTGGAGGGCTCTTCTGGCTGGAAATACTACTGGTACAGACAAACCACAGATTCTGAAGCACTGATCATGGAGGATGGTGCACCCAACCTCAACAGAGCTGTCAGTGTCTCAGAAGGAGGACTCTACAGGTGCAAAGGAGGGAGAGGAGACCCGGTTTTCTTCACACATGACAGTGATGCAAAAACCATAAACAAAATTGGTGAGTTTGTTTTGGAATAAAATAAAATGCATTCATGATTACCATTAGAATTTAAAAAAAGCTATGAAATTTGTTGATTTTATATTTCTATTTGTATCCTAATTGGGGATTTCCGGTGTGAACAGTTGGCAACAAGGCTGTTGTGACCCTGCAACCCAACTGGCCTCAGATATACAGTGGAGAGACCATCACTCTCAGATGTGCAATCCAGGAAGGAGGAGACACTGACTGGGAGTATGAATGGAGACCAAGCAGCTCAAACAAACCTGTGAAACAAGCTGCATATAGGATTGTCAGAGCTTCTGAGTCTGACAGTGGACGCTACTCATGTCAGGGCAGACAGAGAAGTGACCTATATTCTTCAACAGAGTGGAGTTATGCCATCACATTGACAGTATCATGTAAGTCAGATCATCTTTCATTCATAGTGAAAATGTCCCTATGTCACATGTTTTTATGTTTTCATCTATCTACACATCCCAACAAGGCAATAGTAAATATGTCATCCCCCATGAATAATGCAGTCCCCTCAGGGCCAATCAGTAACAAATATGTCACCTTGTGTTTTCTTCTTGTGTGGGAAAGAAATAACTGAAGAGGAGCCGTCATTCAGTGGACTGCAGCTTTTGAAATGCATTTATTTATTTATTAGGGGTCCAAGCACGAAGTGCTGGGTGTTAGTCCTAATAAACACAACGTTTATTCACTTTACAGACTTTATTTGGTTCACAGCCACAACATTCAAGTAACTGCCATGGCTTCCACAACAACAACAAAAGCCCCTCCCTGCGCATGCGTCTCCACGATCAAGGGAAACCACATTTTACCATAAGGAACAGAATAAAGGGGAAATACATGTTAACAATCTCCCTATACTTTTTTAGTAAAACAAAAAAAAAACATTTTAAAATCTTCCAAAAACAAAGGCATACAGTGACCGTAAACAAAACAGTTCTTGGAGTACATCCTGTGAATATTCAGAATGAGTTTGATAAAAGCTGAACATATTAACTATGAAAACAAAGTTTTCAGTGCTTTCAATAGTCCATGTAAACAAAGTTATTAGCACAGATTCCATAGTCCTTCACTGAGTGCTTTCAAAAGCACCAGAGCCGATGCTCCCTTTTTGGTTAGACAGTCAGCAAGATAGGCTTTTGTGTCTGACCAGAGCACCTTCTTGATTTTCTTGCTTTGTATGAGCTCTTTAATGCTGCTTATTTCCAAAGGGGGTCTTTTCTCTGTGACCTGTTTTGTCGACTTAAGGGCATCGAACAGAGAGTGATTGTCAGTCACACAGACCAACGAAGGAGCATTCAGTTCAGCATTCCCAGTAGTGAGCTCAGAAAAGAGAATGGCTAGAAAAATGGCATTGTCTATTTCATCTGACATAGCAAGAGTTTCCCCTGCAATGGTGCTCCGTACCACACGTCTAATTCTCTTGGATTGCCAACAGAGAGGAGAAAACTTCCCTCTTTTTCCCAATGAGAGCAATCAAAGTTCCCCCCTGTGTACCTCCATCTGGAAGATTTCCAAGAGAAGCGTCATTGAAAACAATCAAGTTCAGAGCATCATTGTTTCCCAAGTGCTGAAACCTGAGGGTCACGTTTTCAGACTTGAGTTTACAGATTATTTTATTTGCTTCATGAATAGACTGCACTGTACCATTTTTTATATTAGATGCCAAACTACAAGCCCCAAACATAACATCAAGCTGCTCTTTTTCAGTTTCATTAAGGGGGGTATCCCTCTGTATAGCACGTGCTGCTTGCATGTGAAGAGGTTGTAGATTTTCAATGTAACTGTGCTGATGTACCTGTACTACACCATCAACAGTAACAAAATCCATTCCTACATGGCGGAAATTTTCATGCTCTTTGCGTCCAACAAGGAACGCAGACTTCAGTGGAAGGAAGGAATCACATCTGTTGAAAAGTTTTGTGAGCCTGCCCAAAGAAAATCATCTACATGACATGCAAGTACTCCAGTAACCTTAAACTGCTCATCTAACCAATAAAAGACTGCTGGATCCACCTGCGACATTTTACCACCTGTGCTCAGCATGATTTCTTTCACTTTGTTATACCAGTACAGTGATGCATCTGTAAGACCATATACACATTTCTTTAATTTCCGTAGAACACTTTCACTGCCTGCCTCAGGAAGGGGGTGAATATAAATATCCAGCTCCATGCCTTGCAAGAATGCAGTATGTCCATAGAATGGACTTGCCACTGATTTTGACAGATTACTGCTAACAATAGCCTAAGAGATTCTGAAGCACAGGTTGGGGAATCTTTCTGCAACTCTTGGATATCAAGCTCTTCAAAACCTCTGGCTACGAGTCGTGCTTTAGGCACAATACCCTTGGAAGTTTCTTTGAGACTACAGACCAATCTGGTGGAAACACACTTTTGACCTGCATCTTCAACTTCCTCAAAAACATCATTATTGTGCCAGTTCTTTATTTCTTCCTGTTTAGCTGCGTCAAATGAGATGTCTTTGGTGATAAGTACATCAGCATCCCTGTCTTCTGATTCAATGTTAAGACTATCAACACATGACATATCAACTGACTCCTTTTGTCCATCACTGCCATCAGGTTCAAGATGTTGCAGGTTATACCAATTTTTGTTCTGTCCTGTAGCTTTACCTGCTCTGCCAAAACTCTGGCTGTGTAGAACACAGTCATCTCTGTTCATAAATGTTAGTCTGTCCCATTCTTAACTTTACACCTGCAAAAGAGACAGGGTTAACACGAACATTGTGCTCTTTTTCAGTTTGTGTCACATTATTTTTTGTCATAGGTGGATGTGCCACTTCTCTTGTATTCAATTCCCTGTCACTGATGTTGTCCTGTTCATTGTCTGTATTCTGTTCACTATCTGAGTTATCTGCTGCATTGTTTATGATGCCATTCTTGCTTTCTATCTCTCTGTTAGCATCATCTTGTACAATTTGGTTATCCCGATCCTGTGTGATCACCTTACAAAGCCTAGAGTGATGCACTCTAACAAGAATTCCACCATGTCTTACAAATACAACAGCTCCATCCTGACCAATAACTACCCCAGGTCCCTTCCACTCTGTACAGTCTGCTCGTTTGTAATATACTTTGTCTCCTGTCTCATATTTGTCATCTGTGGATCTGAGTTGCTTACGCAGTGCCCTCCTTATCCTCTCTGAACATTCAGCTTCAGTGAATGATTTCCTAGAAGCATGAAGTTTTCTGCCATGTCTCTGATCTCTTCATTATTAAATTCTCCACCACTGTCACTGTATAGTCTCTGAGGGGGCCATGGACACTTATCCATGTGTGAATGAAGGAGTTGACTATTTCAGAGGACTTCTTTGTTTTCACAATGTTTCCTGCGCTGAAACGTGTGAAATGGTCGATAATATGGAGATACCATACACCTGGCTCCAACTCGTGCAGGTCCACTCCTACCGTTTCATTATACTCCGAAGCTGAAGGCAAACCCACAGTAGGCTTTGGCTTTGTCTTGCTGTACCTCCGGCATATGTCGCAGTCATGTACCATTTGTTGCAAAATAGTAATACATTCTTTGTCTGTATTTCCCGAGCTGTGAATGAGCCTCTGTAGTCTGTCTGCAGATGTGTGACCAAACTATTTATGAAGCTTCAGAAGAACTTTGCGTTTCTCATCTGGGGACATGTTTTCTGTCACTGTAAGGACCTCATCTTCAGTTTGACTCTTTTCGTCTGAGGACATGTTTTCTGTCACTGTAAGGACCTCATCTCCAGTTTGACTCTGTTGTCTACACAGTAGTGCCCGGAACTAGTGAATTCAAGAGGTATAGGTTGTTTGAACATCCCAGCTCATTTTCCATGTCCAAAACAGTTCCTGCCTTTTTCAAGGATGTTTTACTCAGCAGTAGTGGGATATCAACGTGGACTACTTCAGTTTCAACATGACATTTTGTCTGTCCTATTTTAGCAGGTAGTTTCACTTTTCTGGTGGAATATACTAAATTTCTCTCCGAACCGAAAAGGTCTACAACTGGGGATTTCTGTATGCAACAACTGATCCACTTCATTAGCGTCATTAGAGGTCATTCGCGTAGCTTTCTAGCCATTTCTCTCCACATACTGTGCGGTACAAGCAGTGTCAATAATTTCTGATCCCAAGGATTCAGCCAAGAAAATTTCTGAGTCAGACATGGAGGCTTTTGTAAACAGCGTGATGTTACATTCTTCTACATCTTCAGTTAGTCTTACTTGTTCACTCTTCTTGTGGGGGCAGTCTTTAGCCCAATGAAATGCGCTCTGACAAATGACGCATCTTGATCTCTTACCGAATTTGTCTAATGGATTAGTACCCGGTAATGGTTGCCTTTGTTGTCCACTCTGTAACGTTGCATTCCGTTTACCTCTTCCTGGCGGTCTTTGCTCAGTGAAGAACGCTACGTCCTGGTTCACTTGTATTCCATTGACGAGCCTGGCATTTTTCCTCCAAAGATTCTTTTCAGTGCTGATTTCATGCAGCGTGCACGTTACTTCCGTGCACGCTGTCAATGCTAGTTGCCTGTTTTTTTCATCTAGACAAGCCGTGTCCAACAGCTTAAAGGCTAACACAGCATCAGGAAGTGTCATGTTATACTTTTTCATCCGGTTGTATCGCTGTTCAAAGTCGATAATATAGTCCGCCATAGAAACGGAACTGTCTTTTGTAATGCCATCAAAATGAGATTATACAACAGGTAGTTCCGACCAAGCGATCTGATAGGTCAACTAGACATTTAGAACGTGCTCAAATCAGCATGACAGCACACCTAGTCGTGCTCATCACTAAATATTACTCCGCCATATTATCATACAATATATTTAAATATAACGCTAACCTCTGTTCAGCCTTTATGTTACCAGACGCTCTGCATCCTCCATCAGCTGTGCCGGTGAGTCGGTGACACGGCGCTACTAGCTTAACAATACATGTGAAGTTCGCGGACATAGTAGCTAAATCTGTCCATGGAAAAATTTATTTTTTTCAGCAGATATCTTAGTTACAACAAGATTGAGCTAGCGAGGCAGTTTTGTGTTTATATGTGTGGTATTTATTCAGTTTGGGAAATCCCGCGATCTCTAGAAAGCATTAGCTAGCTCAAGTTGGCTGGCTGACTCAACCGGACTCAACAGGGACTAGAAATCGTCTTTGTTGCTAGGTCATTACTAAGGCTCCGCCTACTTGCTGGAGTAGTAAACTAGGTTCCATTACATAGGAGTCTACTGACGTGACTGATTGTTTTCCAGTTATTAGTCAGACCCCATGTATTTCCAGGGAAACGGAGTTAACACTAGCAAAAAGTTTTTTTATTTTGAGAGCGAATTGCCCCACAATATGAATACATTTTGTTTATATCTTTTATTTTGTTGGTAACTGTTGTATAATCGCAATATTACACTCAAGGGTGTGCACAATCTTTTTCCTCCTTCAGGAACACTCCGTCCAATTTCGCTAACAATGTTGCCATACCGTTATCACGGTCCAATTCTTCTGCAGGTATTTCCATGGCATTTCCATGGTATTTTTCCTGGTTCTTCCTTCAAGCCCCAAAGCAACAGCAAGGGCCTGTTTCTTTTTGTCAAGTTCTGTAACCCGCGTCCAGATATTGACTTCATTTTTCCAACATTCGTATGGCCTGGCTTCATCAAACTTCGGCGGAATTTTATAACTAGCAGCCATCCTCTGCTACCAATGTTGGTCCAAAGAAACACAACGTTTATTCACTTTACAGACTTTATTTGGTTCACAGCCACAACATTCAAGTAACCGCCATGGCTTCCACGACAACAACAAAAGCCCCTCCCTGCACATGCGTCTCCACGATCAAGGGAAACCACATTTTACCGTAAGGAACAGAATAAAGGGGAAATACATGTTAACACTGGGAACCCTATTGTTTTTGTTTGGATTATTATTCCGCTTCTTCTTCTTCTTCTGCCCTAAAAGTATCTGGATCTCAGAAACCGTAAGAGCTACAGCAACCAAACTTGTCAGATAAGTCGAAAGTCTCAGCCGCTACTCAAGCAACGAAACCCAAGTCAATTGGCCTCATGGTGGCACTATAACAAGCAACTTTATATTTTGGCCTATAATTTCTGAACCGTATGGGCCACAATCAAAATACTAACTAGATTTTCCGCCATTTTGAATTTTGTCCAAAAATGTTTTTTCACTACTCCTCCTACAAATTTTGTCCAATTTTGTCCAAGCAGTTTTTTGATATTCCACACCGTTTTCATATAATCGACTTCCAAAGTTTGGTTAACTGTCATGGGTGGGGCCTATTTCACAAAAATCGCCATAACTCAGGAATGCATTGTCCCATGGTAACCAAACTTGGTACACGTGTGCAGGTATGTAGTCTCAACTAATAGAATACAAATTGGTGTCATTTTGCCTATAGGGGGCGCTATAGCAACATTTCAAATTTTAAAAGGCCATAACTTGGTGACTGTGGGTCATAGGAACAAAATTCCTTGATTGCTGGATTCCTTGGGCCAAGTTGTATCTGTCCATATCATGGATGTATTGGTCCATATAGGCCACTCCCATTTCAGCCCACAAGGTTTTCCGCCATGTTGAATTTTGTCCAAAACAGTTTTTTCGCTTCTTCTCCTACATACTTTGTCCAATCTTCACCAATTTTCGCTCACAGCATGTCTAGACTGTCTTGCACAAAAGTTATTGAGCAGTTTTTTGATAGTCCATACTACAACTGGCTTTCAAAATTTGTAGGCAAGGCCTAATATAAAAAAATTGCCCTAAGTCAGGAAGTTGTTGGCCTACCTTAACAAATTTGGTACATATGTGCACAGGTCAACTCTGAGGTAGCATGCAACATTTGGTGGTATTGTAACCATAGTTGACCATAGTTAAAATACTCTAAGGCTCTAGATAACCTATAGCTTGGACAGTCTCATTATTTGGCCCTGTTTTTTGTGCTCCCTCCATTGACCCCCAGTGAACTCAGTAGCCTAATGGTTAATGAGTAGGTTTACCATGCAAAAGATCATGGGTTCAAATCCCATAGGTAACGCTGTCTCCTCACACTGCTAAGCTTGTGATAACTAAGAATAATGTCTTAAGTTTCTAATTTTTGGACAAATGACCATATGAAAAGATGAACTTGACAGAAGTCACGGGCCAACACAAAAGCCGGTGTTAGACTGCATGTCTGAACTTCACGACATGTTATTTTTTGTGTGTGTCTTTCTACCTTCTGTAATGTTTTGTCTATCTGTCTGTCTTATCAAATTGTGCTTGGACCCCTCAATCGCCGCTTGCGGCTATATTTTAATCATGTAATTGTAACGCCCCCCTGAACCATTTAGTGTAGTCTTGAAAATATTAGAAAACAGAGGTGAGATTCATCATTACCCCAAGTTTTGTCAATTCGACTCATTGAGGGGGACAATAATTTAATATTTTTTCACTCAAATCTTAACAGCACGTAGACCGAAGGCCACACTGAGTGCTGACAAAACAGCCATACCAGTAGGGGGCAGTGTGACACTGACCTGCTATGTGCAGGAATCTTCTGGCTGGAAGTACTACTGGTACAGAAAGGAGAAAGACTCTGAACCCCTGACCACTGATGATCCCAACTCAAATAAAAACAGTGTCTCACAGGAAGGACTCTACTGGTGCAGAGGAGTGAGAGGAGACTCAGTTTACTACACAGAGTACAGTGACTCAATCCACATTGGTAAAAATGGTGAGTTTGGCAATGTGTTGGAATGAAAAATGTGTGTGTTCATGATTACTATTTAGGATTAATGCTAAAAATGATGAAGTTTGATGTTGATTTTACAGTCATTTTTGTATCCTAAATGTGGATTCTTGGTGTGAACAGTTGCAAACAGGGCTGTTGTGACCCTGCAACCCAACTGGCCTCAGATATACAGTGGAGAGACCATCGCTCTCAGATGTGAGATCGAGGGAGGAGGAGACACTGAGTGGGAGTATGAATGGAAAACAACCAACTCATACAAACCTCCAAAACAAAATGAATACAGGATTAGCAGTGTTTATACATACCACAGTGGAGAATATCAGTGTAAGGGCAGACAGAGTGGACAGCAGTCTTCAACAGAGTGGAGCAGTGCCTTCAAATTGACAGTATCATGTAAGTCAGATCATCTTTCATTCATACTGAAAATGTCAAGGATTCATTAAAAGGTTAATATACAGTATATACCTTCATATTATATTATACTGTATATTTGGAGGCAGCACTTAAAGAAAAACTTACTAAATATGTTGTTGGGACAGCGTCCAAGCATTGCATGTAATACACTGACAAGAGTAGCTAAGTTATACATCATGTCATGTTTTAATTCTGAGAAAAATACTTTCCAACAGATAAACCCAGGTCTGTCCTCACCGTCTCTCCTGTATGGCTGAGTCCTGGAGCCTCAGTAACTCTGAGCTGCGAGGTTGAAGGTTCATCTGCAGGATGGAGGTTCTACTGGTACAAGGCTGTTCCCAAACTATCAGACAACTCCTACACCTATGAGCTGCTGCCTGGTAGCAACGATGGGACTGCAGAGGGTTCCTACATCCTTCATGGACCGACACACACAGGAGGATATATGTGTAGAGCTGGGAGAGGAGACCCAGTGTTTTACACTGATGACAGTGAACCTAAGTTTATCTGGTCTGGAGGTGAGTGTGTTTCATTCATTCATTCATTCATTCATTCATTTATGGATGAGCCATCTGTCCATATAGCCAGCCTTCAAGTTAACCTCCTCCACTCACTCACTCACTCACTCACAGATTCTTTATCATTTCCCTCTTTCTCTCAATATCTCTCTCTTTCTTATGATATTTACTTCAGAATTAGAAAAGCATCGTTAAACCTCTTCAACTCTACCAGCTCCACCAGTTTGACCATCATTACAAATACATGTTGCGGGAATAAGCTTTGTTCAAATACACAGAACTTTATTTAAAATTTTAGTCAAGATTCCAAAGATACGAAATACGTCATGCTGAATTACAGGGCAATGTGTA
>NW_027284805.1:7500-15019 GCF_046629955.1 Centroberyx affinis | reverse complement strand
CCAACGTTTCCGTTCTCTTGTTTCTGTGCAAAACAGACAAAATGCCCGGCTGAACGCACCTCAGGCCCCTGCAGGGCTCTATACAACTATATTGGAACCAGGCCCGCAGAGCTGAGCTCACTAAATGGAATCAGGCCGATTATTCAATCACCCAGTTCCTGTAGAAGGATTTATAAGGGCTGAGAGTTGGCTCAGCACACACACACACATACAAACACACACAAACACACACACACACACACACAAAACACATACACATATATATATGTGTGTGTGTGTGTGTATACATGTTATGTAAAAGTTGAGATGGATTAGTATTGTTGAGGATTAAACTCCAGTGATATCTCACAGGTGATGCTTTCTGTCCATATATACATGAATGGATGGATAGATGGGCAGTGTATCTGTGTGTGTGTGTGTGTGTGTGTGTGTGTGTGTGTGTGTGTGTGTGTGTTGGGGGCGGTCAATACCAGATGGTCGACAGTAATACAGACCGAATGCTCAGCTGTCTGGTGGATTGCCGACAGAATATTCCAGAAGTGCTGTGTGTGTGTGTGTGTGTGTGTGTGTGTGTGTGTGTGTGTGTGTGTGTGAATCCAACTTTGTGTGTATCTTTATTGTGAGTATTCATTCTACATTGTGTGTGTGTGTGTGTGTGTGTGTGTGTGCGAGTGTGTGACTGCCTGTGTTTTGTCTCTCATCAGCTACTAGTCAGTTTGCATTTTGAGCGTGTGTGAGAGTTAACTTGTCCTATGACATCATAACCTACCCAGAATGCACCTCACCTTTGCTCATGGCTTCACAAGCTGACTGTTGAGAGAGCGAGAAAGAGAGAGAGAGAGAGAGAGAGAGAGGGAGTGAGCGGAGGGGCGAGAGAGGTAGAGAAGAAAGGAGCGGTAGTAGAGAGAGAGAGAGAGAGAGAGAGAGAGAACGAATGAGCGATGAGTTTGGTGAAAAAGTGAGAGAGAAGATGGACGAACAGCAGAAAAACGACAAGGACACACACCAAGACGGCGTAGGTAGGACAGCGTGTGTGTGTGTGTGTGTGTGTGTGTGTGAGTGTGTGTCTGTGTGTGTGTGTGTGTGTGTGTGTGAGTGTGTGTGTGTGTGTGTGTGTGTGTGTGGTTTGTCGCACAGCCACTCGGTAACCGAGGCAACAGCACTACCAAAGAGTTGGTGATTAGTAACTAAATATTTTCTATTTGATTTGAATCTACTGTGCTCTAATCTGCTCTAATCTGCTCTATTGTAATCTACTGTGTTCTATTTAATCTCTTCCCTCCTGCTCTCTTCTTCTCTGTAATGTGATCTGAACTCAGAAACAGAGTTAAGTCATTAATTAACATCATGTAGCTAATTAACATAATTGTGTAACTGATTACAATCATGTAGAGAATTTACATAATGTAGTTACTTAACATCATGGAGTTAAGTAACACCATCTTGTAGTTAATTACATCATTGTGTAGCTTATCATAATGTAGCTAATTAACATTGTAGTTAATTAACATAATCATGTTGTTAATTGGCATAACCATGCTGTTAATTAACATTGTGTGGGTAATTAACACCATCTAGTTAGTTGACATAATTGTCTAGTTTATTAACATTGTGAGTTAATGAACTTTATAGTGTAATTAACATCATTGTGTAGTTGATTAACATCACCAGGTAGTTAATTAACATTGTGTAGTTAACATGTAGTTAATTAACATCATTGTGTAGTTAATTAACATCATTTGTACTTAATTAACATCATCAAACTGAACGTCTACAGCTGTAAATTCTTCTGATCAGTTCTCATGAGAAGCTTTTCTGTTGTTTCCATCCTGATCCAGCCTGGTGACCAGTGCTGTGCTGGTTGGTTAGTTCACCCAGAGCATGCTGGGATGCAGGGCTGGTTAGTTCACCCAGGGCATGCTGGGATGCAGGGCTGGTTAGTTCACCCAGAGCATGCTGGGATGCAGGGCTGGTTAGTTCACCCAGGGCATGCTGGGATGCAGGGCTGGTTAGTTCACCCAGGGCATGCTGGGATGCAGGGCTGGTTAGTTCACCCAGGGCATGCTGGGATGCAGGGCTGTGGGTTTGTTCAGTCAGAAGTCATGTAGTGAAACATCGACCAATCAGCCACAGGCGAGTCGTCCAGGAGCTTCACTGTACAATTCTGTTGTCTGTTGTTTTGCAGGTTTGTTGTAGCTTTGCTGTAGAGTTTGGTTGAAGTTTTGTTTTGTTGTAGCTGTGTGGCAAAGTTTTGTTGCAGCTTTGTTGTAGTTTTGCTTTGTTGTAGTTTTGCTTTGTTGTAGTTTTGCTTTGTTGTAGTTTTGCTTTGTTGTAGTTTTGCTTTGTTGTAGTTTTGTTTTGTTGTAGTTTTGCTTTGTTGTAGTTTTGTTTTGTTGTAGTTTTGCTTTGTTGTAGTTTTGCTTTGTTGTAGTTTTGCTTTGTTGTAGTTGTGTTGCAAAGTTTTGGTTTTATTTGTTTGGTTGTAGTTTTGTTGCAAAGTCTTGTTCCAACTTTTTTGTAGAGTTGTGTTGTTGTAGTGTGGCTGTAGTTTTATTGTAATTTTGTAGTTTTGTTGTAGTTTTGTTTGTATGTTTGTAGTTTTGTTGCAGAGTTTGGTTGTAGTTTAGTTGTAGTTTTGTTTGTTTGGTTGTAGTTTTGTATGTTTGTAGTTTTGTTGCAGAGTTTGGTTGTAGTTTAGTTGTAGAGCGTTACTGTTTGCTGTCAGATGCTGGAGGAGGAGAAGGGTTCGGTGGTCGACTCTGTGGGTCGGCCCGTCTGTCTGCCTCTCAGCACAGTTGTGTAACTGTTTCAAAGCAGGGAGTCCCCCTGTGCTCTGCAGAGGAATGAGCTGTGTGTGTGTGTGTGTGTGTGTGTGTGTGTGTGTGTGTGTGTGTGTGTGTGTATTCCCAGGTCACTATGTATCATGTTATATTAGGGACACACACACATTGACAGGCTGCATCGTGTCTGGCGGCAGAATGATTGAAGCTGGACGAGATAGTTTCCATCTGAGAGAGGGAGAGAGAGAGAGAGAGAGAGAGAGAGAGAGAGAGGCAGAGAGAGAGAGAGAGAGGCAGAGAGAGAGAGAGAGAGAGAGAGGTTTTGGAGGTGTTTCCCATTGCGTGTGTGTGTGTGTGTTAAAGAGGTTCTCTTAAAGCAGGTATTTAAGAGAGGAGGTATTTATCAGCCTCCTGGTTAGAGCTGTTGACAGAAGAACACACACACACACACACACACACACACACACACACACACACACACACACACACACACACACACTAACTAATCTCTGACACACTCACAGACAGACTGACCTTGCTGAGTTCTGGCCAATCAGCTCATTGTTTCAGTGATTGACATGTAGCTTTGGTCTAATCCTCTCAGCTGATTGGTCGACAGCTTCCTGTTCGTCTTGAGCGTAGCTAACTGACTTCCTGTTATCTGGAAGAGGTTTGATTGACAGCTCGTCTGCCTGTATCCAACACTGTTCAACAATTTAAAAAAAGTACCATCATTTGGTTTAAAAAGTATCATTTGGTTTAAAAAGTATCATTTGGTTTAAAAAGTACCATCATTTGGTTTAAAAAGTATCATTTGGTTTAAAAAGTACCATCATTTGTTTAAAAAGTATCATTTGGTTTAAAAAGTATCATTTGGTTTAAAAAGTATCATCATTTGGTTTAAAAAGTATCATCATTTGGTTTAAAAAGTATCATTTGGTTTAAAAAGTATCATCATTTGGTTTTTGCTGTGACAGATTTGGTCACATTTGTTTCTTAAAAGATTCACTGTGTTTCTGTTTGTTTGCAGATAACCAGTTCAGGATGTCGATCTTGGAGCGGCTGGAGCAGATGGAGCGGAGGATGGCAGAGATGGCCGCCCGCGACCACAGCCAGCAACAACAACAACAACAACAACAACAACAACAACAGCAACAACATGGCAGCCAGCTGGCCACGCCCCCTCCACCTCCCCTACCTGAAGAACACGGCCAGGTCAGGATGCAGAAATAATAATAATGAGAAATAAAAGCCGTCACAGCTGTGAGACACTTAATTACAAAATTAGATTCAGTTTGAGCCTAATGGATTGTTTGGCAGGACAGTTTGGAAAATTCCTTTTGGAACAGACTAAGAGACTAATTATTGGATCAAATGATTTTTACTCGGATGCCATATAATCTGTGCAGCGGCACACAAATGGATCCTGAATCTCTTGGGAAAATGGAAAATTGAGAAATTTCCAACACGTTCGACATTAAACTCAAACCAATCCGTGAAGAAACGGGGAAGTTCGAACACTCTGAAGTCACGGATCGCCAAAGTGGAAACCGCGCCAAACGAAAAGTTCAACTTGCTTATCAAAAATTATAAAAAAAAAAACCGCCAAAGGCTTTAGAAAACCACACAAATCAAACGATACAAAAGAAAGAAACAGACGACAAACAAAAGTACAGCTGAACTGGAAGTGCAGGTCAGGTGGAGCGGAGAGTCCAGATCCTCCAGTCCAGTCCACTGGTCTCCATGGTGACAGCTGATGGAGAAACTAATAAAAGGAAGAAACAATAAATGACAATGATAATAATAATAATAATGATAATAATAATTATAATAAACTTCATTTATATTGCACAATAAAAAATCAATACATAATGATCAAAACAATCTTAAGATATAAAAAGCATAAAACAAGTATATCAAAGAATAAGATAATAAAATAAATTGAAAATAATAAAGACCAATCCTAGATATATATCTTATATTTTAGATTCTTTGCCTTGATGGAAAGGCAAAAGGCTTTGGAAAGAAATTCATACATAGGATCAACTTCACTGTTTATATTTGACTAAGAAACTCATTTCAAGTCTTTAAGCAGAAGACTGAAGATCAGAATGAAACACAGAACATTCAGTCAGGAGGGTCGAAACCTTCGACTGGCGGTGTGTGTATCGATATCGAAAGAAAAACTCATGATTATTGATCGATATCGATGTGAGTCGTAGCACCCGGCTCTATTGTCAGGGGTGGAAAAGCCTCTGAAACGGCATTTAGAGCATCATGGGACACTGAAGCTCTCCACTGAAACCCAGACTGAGGAAATTCTTTCAGGTCGGCAGCAGGCAGGCTGGCTGGGGTTTATGGGATAAGAAGTATAAATGCACTTAAGTGGAATATCCCTTTAAAACGTATCCGTCCGCTCAGTAGACTGACCTCTACTGAACCAACCTGCAGTCACACAGGCTCAGCCCAGTCTCTCTCTCTCTCTCTCTCTCTCTCTCTCTCTCTCTCTCTCTCTCTCTCTCTCTCTCTCTCTCTCTCGCTCTCTCTGATGTCATGGGGAACTTGGCAGATCAAGTAGTGGAGTTAAAATAGACTGAATGTGACAGAGATAGAGAGAGAGAGAGAGAGAGAGAGGAGGAGGGAGAGAGAGAGAGGTTCCTATGCTTATATCGACTTGACCCTAAACTAAAACTGTTAACAATTAAAACGTAGACACTAAAGTGCCAGCGGCCATGTTGAAAACCTTAACCCGATGACCTCATTTCTGTTTTGTTTTTTGTAGTTTTGAAACAGTTTCCTCGCGTTTCCACTCTGAACGGAAACGGACTCTCTAATTGGTCTTCTTGACCTCGTTAAGAGCGGAATGTCTGCTCCTCGTTAGAACCTTCTGATAACGTTACTGTATGTGTAATATTACATTTATTTGTGTAGCACTTTTCAACATACTAAAGACACTTTACATGTTGTATATATATTGAGGCTGTTAACATTATAAAATCATTTTAAAGTACCTGATAAACACACATCTGTGACCACATAATTAATTAAAATATTATTGATCTAATATTATAATGTATGAACACACAGCTGTGACCTCACCCAGTAAAGATCACTAACTGGCAAGAAAGTGAAAATTCAGTCATTAACTACTCTTCCTTATTTCAGTGGAAGCTCCATTGAAGTTTGTTTGACCACCAAACACACAGCAGTTCACTCCATCTTAGCTTTGTAACAAACTACTGAAGTGAACAACTCTGATGTCTTTACAGCTCCAAAACAATCAGAGAATATCCATCAGGTTTCTCCAAGCAGAATCCAAGTGTTTTGTGGCCAAACGTTTTGCCCTCGGAACAAACCGATGAAGTTAGCGGGGCTGGTTCTCCTTTCACAGCTCCAAAACAGGCAGAAAATATCCATCAGGTTTCTCCAAACAGCTCGTGCAGCAGAGTCCAAGTGTTTTGTGGCCAAACGGTCCCACTGTGGCACCACAAGTCCAGTATCTACCTCATTATCTTCTGTCTAGAGTCTTAGAGTCTTAGAGTCTTCCTCCAGACGGACCAGAGTGTTTTAGTGAGGAAAATCCAGGAGATAAAGAGGTAAATTCTGGACTTTTGGAGCCACGGTGCGATCGTTTGGCTACAAAAACCACACAAATCAAAAGAAACAAAAGAAAGAAACAGACGACAAACAAAAGTACAGCTGAACTGGAAATGTGGGTCAGGTGGAGCGGAGAGTCCAGATCCTCCAGTCCAGTCCACTGGTCTCCATGGTGCCAGCTGATAGAGAAACGAATAAAGGAAGAAACAATAAATGACAATGATAATAATAATAATTATAATAAATATTGCACCTTTCATATCATAAAATGCAGCTCAAAGTGCTTTACAAGAGAAACAATAAAAATCAATAAATAATGATAAAAAACAATCCTAAGATATAAAAAGCATAAAACAAGTATAAGAAATATAAAACAAGTATAAGAAATATAAAAAAAAGTATATCAAAGAATAAGATGATAATAAAATAAATTAAAAATAATAAAGAACAATCCTAGATATGAAAAGCATAAAACGAAGTATAAGAAATATTAAAACAAGTATATCAAAGAATAAGATAATAATCAAATAAATTAAAAATAATAAAGAACAAATCCTAGATATAAAAAGCATAAATTATCTTCTGTCTAGAGTCTTAGAGTCTTAGAGTCTTAGAGTCTTAGAGTCTTAGAGTGTGTTAGTGAGGAAAATCCAGGAGATAAAGAGGTAAATTTTGGACTTTTGGATCGTTTGGCTACAAAACACTTGGATTCTACTGCATGAGCTGTTTGGAGAAATGTGACGGATGTTCTCTGCTTTTTGGAGCTGTAAAAAGAATAGTAATAATAATAATAATAGCTTTATTTGTATATCACCTTTCATACACAACATGCAGCTCAAAGTGCTTTACATCAATAGAAGGCAAACAAATTGAAAAATATACAAGAAATATATAAAAGAACAAGCAAAGTGCATTGCATTAAAAGAAAATCAAGTATCAAATCATCATCAAGTCTATTTACTCAGACTTTTTTTATTGTCACTCGTCTGTATGTCTATTGTTAGCCTGCAAAATAAATTAGACCAAAAAAAGAAAATCAAGTAAAAATAGAAAGATAAGAATATGCAAATAAATGAAAATAGATGAGTTGCCTTAAAAGAACATAATCAAATTAAACCGTAAATTGAAAGCTAGTTAAAAGC
>NW_027284805.1:0-2500 GCF_046629955.1 Centroberyx affinis | reverse complement strand
TAACATGATATAATGTGTATTTAAACCCGACATCCCATAGTTAACATGGGTTTGTTAAACCCGACATCCCATAGTTAACATGGGTCTCTATGTGTTTAAACCCGACATCCCATAGTTAACATGGGTTCCTCTGTGTTTAAACCTGACATCCCATAGTTAACATGGTCCCTGTGTGTTTAAACCCGACATCCCATAGTTAACATGGTCCCTGTGTGTTCCAGATGTGGGCGTGTGCTCTGGGCCACCAGAGGGCAGCAGAGCTCCTGTATGGCTGGAGCAGTCTGGCTCTGGGGATCCCTGATTCGCTGGGCCGCCTGCCGCTCGCCGTGGCTCGCTCCCGGGGCCACACCCGCCTCGCCACGGCCCTGGAGGAGCTGCACACGCTCCGCACACACACACACACGCACACACACACACACACGCCTCCCAGAGACACACACACACCCCAGGGTGACGCACACACTCCGCCCAGGGGATACAGAGACACACACACGCCTCCGGTGGACACACACACTCTGCCAGGCGACACACACACACCGGCCACACCGCAGCCTCAGCTCCCCCTGTCTCCTCTGTCCACCAGCCCCGACACAGGTAACACACACACACACACACACACACACACACACCATCTCTCACACACACACACACACACACACACACACACACACACACACACATCACATCTCACACACACACACACACACACACACACACACACACACTTTATTAGTGTTTCACAACTTGATGCTAGCCCAAACTTCCTGAGATGTTTCTGTGATGTTAAAGACTTTCACCCCCCCCCCCCCTCCCCCTCCCCCCCTCCCCCCCCTCCTCCAGGTTTCAGCTCCTCCAGCAGCCTCCCCTCCCCCAGCGCCCCCTCCTCCCCCTCCCCGAGCTCCGCCTACTCCAGTGGCCCCGCCCCCATGGACACCTCCCCCTCCCCTTCCTCCCCCTCCTCTCCCTCCTCCTCCTCCTCCTCCTCGCTGCCCGTCTCCCCCCCCTCCCCCTCCTCCCTCCCCCTCTCCTCCCTGCCTGCTGTGGCCATGTGGGGGGCGGAGCCAGACGCCGGGCTACACCCAGGTGACATCATTGTTGGTGTTGTTGTTGTTGTTGTTATTATTATTATTATTATTATCATCATTATTATCATTGTTATTATTATGACTAACCAGGTAACATGGCAACACCTTAACAACCACTTAGAAAAGCCTCAGAAACACCTAGAAACACCTCAGCAACCACCTAGAAACAACCTAGAAACACCTCAGCAACCACGTAGAAACAACCTAGAAACACCTCAGCAACCACCTAGAAACACCTCAGCAACCACCTAGAAACACCTTAGCAACCACCTAGAAACAACCTAGAAACACCTTAGCAACCACCTAGAAACACCTTAGCAACCACCTAGAAACACCTCAGCAACCACCTAGAAACACCTTAGCAACCACGTAGAAACAACCTAGAAACACCTCAGCAACCACCTAGAAACACCTCAGCAACCACCTAGAAACACCTTAGCAACCACCTAGAAACAACCTAGAAACACCTTAGCAACCACCTAGAAACACCTTAGCAACCACCTAGAAACACCTCAGCAACCACCTAGAAACACCTTAGCAACCACGTAGAAACAACCTAGAAACACCTCAGCAACCACCTAGAAACACCTCAGCAACCACCTAGAAACACCTTAGCAACCACCTAGAAACAACCTAGAAACACCTTAGCAACCACCTAGAAACACCTTAGCAACCACCTAGAAACAACATAGAAACACCTTAGCAACCACCTAGAAACACCTTAGCAACCACCTAGAAACACCTTAGCAACCACCTAGAAACACCTTAGCAACCACGTAGAAACAACCTAGAAACACCTCAGCAACCACCTAGAAACACCTCAGCAACCACCTAGAAACACCTCAGCAACCACCTAGAAACACCTTAGCAACCACCTAGAAACAACCTAGAAACACCTTAGCAACCACCTAGAAACACCTTAGCAACCACCTAGAAACAACCTAGAAACACCTTAGCAACCACCTAGAAACACCTTAGCAACCACCTAGAAACAACCTAGAAACACCTTAGCAACCACCTAGAAACAACCTAGAAACACCTTAGCAACCACCTAGAAACACCTCAGCAACACTTAGAAAAACCTTAGCAACCACGTAGTAAATCCGGTGTGGGTTTGGTTTTACCTCCAGCCTCTAGCTTACAGCTAGCCCACACATTTTTTCCAGGAAATGTATTTTCTAGTTATTATTAATATTATTATTATTATTATTATTTGTATTATTACTATTATTATTATTATTATTATTATGACCAGATGGTAATAAAATGAGTGAACTTATCAATAGTTGCAGTTGTAGTTGTGTATGCTGAAGTGTTGGCATGGACTCTGATGTATGTGTGTGTGTGTGTGTGTGTGTGTGTGTGTGTGTGTGTGTGTGTGTGTGTGTGTGTGTGTGTGTGTGTGTGTGTGTGTG
>NW_027284804.1:10000-15286 GCF_046629955.1 Centroberyx affinis | reverse complement strand
TTTTGTTTAGTGGCTAAGTGATTTGAGATGTAAACGATGGATGAATAGATAGATAGATAGACGGATGGACAGATGAGCAGACAGATGTTACATGGTAAAGCTATCAGACAGATCAATAGAAACCTGTTCCTCTGTCCGTCCATCCAGTCATACACAGATCTGTTGTCTGTGAGACTTTATTGATCCACCGTGAACAGATTCAGCACAGGAAGGTCAGAGGTCGGAGGTCAGGAGTGTGTGTGTGTGTGTGTGGGGGGGGGGGGGGGGGGGGGGGGGTGAAGGACACCCTGCTGGTCTAAGGCTAAAGTGAGCTAGCTAACAACTAACTGGTTGACTAACTATCACTGTCTTGTTAACACAACTCTCACCTGGACACTAGCTAACATTACATGGCTGGAAGCTAAAGGCAAGTACAGATCTGCTGAGTGGTCGCCTCTTAACGAGAGTAGACAGAGTTAATATGGAACTAGGGCTAAAGGAACTAGGGCTAAAGGAACTAGGGCTAAAGGAACTAGGGTTTAAGGAACTAAAATGAATCGTGTATAAAGAGACTAAAGGAACTAAAGAACTAGGACGAAAGGAACAAGGGCTAAAGGAACTAAAAGGAATTGTGCAGAAAGGGACTAAAGGAACTAGGACTGAAGGAACTAAAGGAACTAAAGGAACTAAAGGAACTAAAGGAACTAGGATGAAAGGAACTAGGACTAAAGGAACTAGGACTAAAGGGACTAGGACTAAAGGGACTAAATGGAATCGGATTAATGGGGCTAAATGGAATAGGACTAAAGGAACTAAAGCAACTAGGGCTAAAGGGACTAAAGGAACTAGAACTGAAGGAAATAGGACTGAAGGAACTAAAGGAACTGGCGCTAAAGGGACTAAAGGAACTAGAACTGAAGGAACTAGGACTGAAGGAACTAGGACTGAAGAAACTAAAGGAACTGGCACTAAAGGGACTAAAGGAACTAGGACTAAAGGAACTGGCGCTAAAGGGACTAAAGGAACTAGGACTAAAGGAACTAGGACTAAAGGAACTAGGACTAAAGGAACTAAAGGAACTGGCGCTAAAGGGACTAAAGGAACTAGGCCTAAAGGAACTAAAGGAACTGGCACTAAAGGGACTAAAGGGACTAAAGGAACTAGGACTAAAGGAACTGGCGCTAAAGGGACTAAAGGAACTAGGACTAAAGGAACTAGGACTGAAGGAACTAAAGGAACTGGCGCTAAATGGACTGAAGGAACTAGGACTAAAGGAACTATGACTGAAGGAACTAAAGGAACTGAAATAAAGGGACTAAAGGAACTAGGACTGAAGGAACTAAAGGAACTGGCACTAAAGGGACTAAAGGGACTAAAGGAACTAGGACTAAAGGAACTGGCGCTAAAGGGACTAAAGGAACTAGGACTGAAGGAACTAAAGGAACTGGCACTAAAGGGACTAAAGGGACTAAAGGAACTAGGACTAAAGGAACTGGCGCTAAAGGGACTAAAGGAACTAGGACTAAAGGAACTAGGACTGAAGGAACTAAAGGAACTGGCGCTAAATGGACTGAAGGAACTAGGACTAAAGGAACTATGACTGAAGGAACTAAAGGAACTGAAATAAAGGGACTAAAGGAACTAGGACTGAAGGAACTAAAGGAACTGGCGCCAAAGGGACTAAAGGAATTAGGACTGAAGGAACTGGCACTAAAGGGACTAAAGGAATTAGGACTGAAGGAACTGGCACTAAAGGGACTAAAGGAACTATGACTCAAGGGACTAAAGGAACTAGGATGAAAGGAACTAAAGGAACTAGGACTAAACGAACTGAAGGAACTAGGACTAAAGGAACTAAACGAACCAGGATTAAAGGGACTAAAGGAACTAAAGGAACTAAAGGAACTAAAGGAACTAGGACTAAAAGGACTAAAGAAACTAGGACTAAAAGGACTAAAGGAACTAGGACTAAAAGGACTAAAGGAACTAGGACTAAAAGCATTAAAGGAACTAGGACTAAACAAACTGAAGGAACTAGGACTGAAGAAACTGAAGGAACTAGGACTGAAGGAAGTAAAGGACGTAAAGGAAGTAAAGGAAGTAAAGGAACTAGGACTAAAAGGACTAAAGGACCTAGGACTAGGGGAGCTAAAGGGAATAGTGGCTATTCACCTGATCAGTACATTCAGTTTACATGTGGATAATACAGAGGGAGATATGACTAACTGGGAGAATTACTACAGTTCATATTTTAACCCTAAACAGAGAGAGATTGATTTTATAACCTTTGTATAATTGATGTTAGACTGTAGTAACAGTAGTAATAGTGTATATTTTCATTTTACTTGTTTCGCATTGTTCACATTGTTCATATTGTTCATATTGTTATACATGTAATACGCTTTGGCAATACAAATGTGTGAATTTTGTCATGCCTATAAAGCACCATTGAAATGAATTGAATTGAATTGAATTGAGAGAGAGACAGAGAGAGATAGAGAGAGACAGAGAGAGAGAGAGACAGAGAGAGATAGAAAGAGACAGAGAGAGAGAGAGACAGAGAGAGAGAGAGAGACAGAGAGACAGAAAGAGAGAGAGAGACAGAGAGACAGAAACAGAGAGAGAGAGAGAGAGAGACAGAGAGAGAGAGAGAGAGAGACAGAAAGAGAGAGAGAGACAGAGAGAGATAGAGAGAGAGAGACAGAGAGAGAGAGAGACAGAGAGAGAGAGAGACAGAGAGAGAGAGAGACAGAGAGAGAGAGAGAGAGAGAGAGAGAGAGAGTTAATAAGGTCAGTAGGACACAAAACAGAGAAGGAAAAAGAAAAAATAAACATGGAGAGAACACAGCATGAACTCAGATACTCGTATGTGTGTGTGTGTGTGTGTGTGTGTGTGTGTGTGTGTGTGTGTGTGTCCACAGGGTGATAAATTAGAGGTCCAGAGTTCCTTCCTGGTTTCTGGTCTCTATGGAGCATGCCCAGATGGCTAGTCTGACACACACACACACACACACACACACACACACACACACACACACACACACACACACACAGGGGGGTGGTTCGGGTGAAGGTGTGTATGTGTTTCACTTTAATCTACTGAACCATCTGCTGCTTCCTGTAATATCTCCCTGACTCTCTCTCTCTCTCTCTCTCCCTCTCTCTCTCTCTCTCTCTCTCTCTCTCTCTCTCTCTCTGTCTCTCTTTCTCTCCCTCTCTCTCTCTCTCTCTGTCTCTCTTTCGCTCCCTCTCTCTCTCTCTCTCTGTCTCTCTCTCTGTCTCTCTTTCGCTCCCTCTCTCTTTCTCTCTCTCTCTCTCTCTCTGTCTCTCTCTCTCTCCGGTGGACTTCCATCCTCTATGAATTGTAGTGGATGTTGGGGAAGTTTTACCTGATGTTCAGCCTGAACAGACATTTCCATCCCACTCCATTATTCAGCTGAGATCACCTCTATGTTAGCAATTTTCTGTGTGGGGGGGGTTCCGATCACTAGTGACCGAAGTATCTGAATTGATCACTAGTGACTGAAGTATCTGAATTGATCACTAGTGACTGAAGTATCTGAATTGATCACGTATCCGTCCGCTCTGACGTTATTTTCAGTCACATGATTCTCGGCGGCTTTACTAACTTTACTAAGAATGTCGGCCGTTTTTGACAAAAATATCGTCTTTGCAGAGCCAGTCTGTTTCCTGGGTCCAGACCTTTGACTCCGCCCACTCCACCAGACTGATTCTGGTCTGGCATCGTGACATGAAACAGAGGTTTCTCGGTTGAAAAATGATCGGTCCGATGAGCGCCGGGGGGGGCTAACAAGTAGCCAATCAGAGCCAAGCCGTGCTCCGGAACCAAGGAGGAGTAATAACAACAATGGAGACGCTGTAGACAAGATGGACGCTGCTATCCAGGCTGTTCTGAATCCATTAAAAGAACCAATTACTTTGAAATCTGAACAGCTCTCTGCTCTGAAGGCTTTTATTCAAAGGGAAGATGATTTTTTCACATCAGTGTCGACTTAAAATGACGTTAGATTCAGGCGGATACGTCGGTCTCTAGTGATTGGTTAGGGAAAAGTGAATCCCCCCCCCACGGAAATCTGTTAGAGTGGAGGCAATGAAGACTGGAGATGGAGACGGAGTGGAACCAGTTCACAGTTCAGTTGGCTCCGTCGTTTTTCGACCAAATCTGAAGAGTGGAGGATCGAGACTCAGGAGACTGGAACCGGGCTGGGGAAGGTTCGTTCTTCTTTGCTGGTGTTGCAAGGTATTGTGGGATTTCCTGAGGAAACACTCTGCTTCCTTCAACATCGCAAAACAAGGAACCTTCAAAGGAACCTTCTATGTGTCCTACCTGAAGGAGACAGAACCACAACTGGAACTTTTACACTTCCTGCAGTTTGACAGATTCATTAGTCATTAGTTAACAGTAATAATCATTAGTAATAAACATTAATAATAAACATTAGTAATAAACATTAATAATAAACATTAGTAATAAACATTAATAATAAACATTAATAATTAACATTAGTAATAAACATTAATAATAAACATTAATAATTAACATTAGTAATAAACATTAATAATAAACATTAATAATTAACATTAGTAATAAACATTAATAATAAACATTAGTAATAAACATTAGTAATAAACATCATGTCTCTCATGTAAACAGAGCAGTCAGAGTTCAGTCTCTTCTCATTAGAAGCAGAGTAGAGCCTCCGGCTGCAGAGTCAATTGAATTAGTTTTTATTTATTTACTTTATGCATGTAATTAATCTGCTGGGAAACTGAATCAGTTCCTCATTAAGCCGGCTGTCTGACCTGAACTGTGACCCGACAGACTCTCCTCTGGTTCATCTTATTGATCTTTGTTTCAGGACTCTACACAGCAGGTCAATATATTATTTTGTTTGAATTAATTATTCAACCACAAAGTTCAGTTTGGTCAAACTGTTCTGCTGCAGCTGGTGAAACGAGCTGATGAAGATAAAAACATGTCAGGTGGAAACTTAAACTCACTGAATCAGTTCTGAGTCCTGCTGTTGAACCTGATCTAACACTGTACTCCTCATTAACAGCTGACCTCTGACCTGCAGAGTATTTATACAGTAGGAACAGCAGATACCGAACACAGCAGCTAGCTGGTCGATGGAATTCATTTAGTTTATGCAGATCATGGAGTTCATCCTGACAGATTTCCATGAGTTTAACCTAATTGAAGCCCGAGTTCAATAAAGTTTTTCTCATTAAAAGCGACTCCCTGACCTGAGAGCAGCTGCAGCTGTGAGGCAGCAGAACCAGTTC
>NW_027284803.1:0-11285 GCF_046629955.1 Centroberyx affinis | reverse complement strand
ATGTGTAGTCGATCACGCAACAGTTGTGCCGTTTTAGTTTCTGTTTCCAACATTTATTGTCATTGCAGGGTGTGGCTGGTTGAAAATGTACGGAGCCCGAGAGTGGCCATTGGGAGAGAAAAAAAGTTAGCCTATATCGAGTCCACGGTTTACTGTAACGTGCGCACGAGATACAATTCGTTGCCTCGATTTCGTTAAACTGTGCACTTTAGGAAAAAATGCAACTTAAAAGGTACTTTTTAGGTATTGCAGATAGGCCTAGTAAGGATTTGGTATATTAATATCCATTGTCTGTTTACACTGAATAGGCATATCCCCCAAATATTGCAACATATTTAGCCATGTAAACACAATCAGGTGGCTGCAACACACGGAGGACAGCGCCACAGTTAAACATAATCACCAATATGTGCACTGACTCTTTGTAAGCTTGTGAAGAGCACATGTATTATATATATCAAGAGTACGATATCACTATTTCGAGGGCACGTTTTGGCAATTCGTGCGCACACAAAGAGGAAATCGAGGGAACGAACTGTACCTCGTGCGCACAAGTAAACCAAAACGAGGGCTCATTTTAACCAGATCGAGGGAACAAATTGTATCTCGTGCGCACGAAAAAGAGAAAACGAGAGCTCGAATTGCATATCGTGCGCACGTTACAGTAAATCGTGGCCACGACATAAATTATTTTTCTCCCAATGGCCGCTCCCGGGCTCCGTAAAAATGAAACCCAAAGACTCAAAAGATTTAAGCCAGCAAGTCAAACATTTTGGACAAAGACAGCAACTGAAAGTTTTAACAAACTGTCAAAAAGTTTCACTTGACTCTACTGGCACTGTATGGAAGCCTGTAGGCTATTACAGATAGTAAATCTGATGTGTGTTTATAGATTAAAACAAGACTTTTCAGTGTTCCAGAGCATTAGGATGGAATGACTTGTAATGTGATGAATTAAATGTATTTCTTACTTAGAACTTATTGTATTTTGTTTTTTAAAGTATCAGCGCTGACATAGATCAGTGGGATTCTTGCACGTGCATGTTGTATAGGCTATGTGTGGGCAATTGTGTCACTGTGCCGAGGGCGTGCATGGATGAGTGCGTGTGGGTGACATTAGATTGTGTGAGTGTAAATTAGGCTACTGTATTATTATTATTATTTGATTAAACCTTTTTGTTTTTAACCACGTAAGTCCCGTTGAGATTAAAACCTATTCTTAGGACACGAGTCATATAGTCCTTCACCACCACTGCATTAAAAACTTTATGGGAAGCAGATCCTAACACTCGCTATACGTGGTCAGCATTATAACGGAACTGTAGAAAAACATGACAAGACAAATTCGGACCAAGCTCATACAATTGAACATAATGAACAGATTCCATTGGACATCCTCCAAATTATGCAAAGAGTTGTCCAAAAGTTCAAGACTTTGGGCGCATTAAACATGAATGTTTAGAAACTATAGGCCTACCGGACTGCAGCTCTTGCTAAAAAAAAAACCCCCAGCATAGACCAGCATGAATTCCTTGCTGGTCTATGCTGGTTTATGCTGGTTAGTGCTGGTCTGATGCTGGTTTACCAGCTAAAGCTTGCTGGTGAAGCTGGTGGACCAGCATGGTTGTGCTGGTGAAGCTGGTCAACTAATCTGGTCTTTCTGGTTAACCTGGTCAATGTGGTCTTGCTGCCAGCCCCAGTACCTTACCTACATGGTCCTTATAGTTGAGCTGGTAGGACCTAGAGTTAAGTCATTTCAACTGTTTGAGATTTTGATGTCTATTTCTAAAGAAGAGATAGAGAATTGAAATGAATTGAAGTAAATAAGAGTCAAGGAGTTCATTCAGGGGAAAAAAGTAAATTATCACTATAAAAGTGATAATTTAATCCCATTAAACATGTTACATTCCCCAAAAGTTCCCGTTTGTTTGTGGGGAATAGTAAAAATAAAGAAAACAGTGGTGTGTCCAAACTTTTATAGTTTTATTTATTATCTTCCTGTGTGGTGTAAGGGTGCAGTAATTTCGATTTGCTGATATGGTGACACATTCAAAATGTATGCATGCAATGATGCTGTATTATATTCAGTCCCAATGACACCCCCATTGCTCCGTCTTTAATGTTGCTTGGGATGTGTAAAGGCATAGTAACGTCAGGCCTGTTTGGAACGCAGCCAGGTGCGTGCTACTAATGTTGTGAGCTCGCGCTGGTTCAGTTTGCAGTTACCAGAAGCAGAGGCCAGCAGCGGTGCCAGCGGACCTACTTTTGTAGACTTCCAGGCATGTATTGTTTGTATGGCGATATGTGTTTTGTGCTGTTCAATTATTTTAACTTAAAAAAGAAGAAGTCTGTCGAAGAAGGTTGTGAGTTTTATGAATGTAAGTGCTGTCCTTACTGATGCTTTCACAATCACCTGGGCAATATATCTATGTGATATCAATATGGTGATATGAGACTAGATTTGGTATGGTAATATGGTGATATAGCTTAAATATTGCCTTTTCCTGTCCTTAAAGGCTGCATTACAGTAAAGTGATCAATTTTATGAATTTATAGAACTGAGTTAAGTGAAATTAATAATGCATCTCTACCAGTTTGTTCATCATATCCACATTACTAATGATTATTTCTCAGAATTTTCTTCTGTGTAAATATCTTATGGAAAAACCAGTAGTCATTCACAAAATATTGTGACATTATCGATATAGAGGCATTTGTTCACAAATATCGTGATATTTGATTTGGCCTGTATCACCCAGCTCTTATGCATGTGTGTGTATAAATAACAATGAATATAATACCCATACTCTCTTTTATGTTACAGGTCGGGGTGGTTGAGACTACAGTACTCTCTCTCGCTCTCTCAAAGGTGCCCAAAATTAAAATAATAATAATAATTGATGTTGATGTGTTCGGTGAATTATTATTATTATTTTTATTATTATTACTGCTGTTATTGAGAGTTTCCTTTTTGTTTTTCTCAAGGCAGGGGAAACCAACAAGCTGGTGAAGAAGGCCAGCTCTGTGGTGGGACTCCAGCTGGACAGTCTGGAGGCAGTGACAGAGAGGAGGATGAGGGGAAAGATCAACTTCATCCACGAAGAACCCCTCTCACCCTCTCTACGACGAGCCGAGGCTGAGGAGCAGCTTCAGCCACAGGCTCCTACCCCCCACGCTGCGGCGGAGTGCCTCAGGCGTTCCTTTTTGTCAGCGGTCATCAGACTGTTCAACACCATCAGCGACCACTGTGCCAGCCAGCCATGACGACCAGCCCCACCCCAGCTCCTCACCCCAGCTCCTCACCCTAACCTGCACAATAACTTGATCTGCACTATGTCACACGACTGATATTCACCGTTTGACTATCTCCCTGGAGTTTGACTACATGCATGGAGTTTCACTGTATCCGTGGAGTTTTCATTACACTGGGCTTAATGCTCAACACCACTTTAGACACTTTGGACATTTTCAGACACTCTTTTAGACACATCAGAAACTTTTTTAATAGTTTCATATTGTCTATCTTCATAAGTTTTATTTATATTTATCTATATTGCCTTTATTTTTTCAGCACCACAAATTTACACAGGAGTTTTTTTTTTATCACACTGGACGTGTGTGTATGTGTGTTCTGTTATGTTTATTGCTCTTGTTTAATAAATAATCATATTGTTATGAAAACCTCAAATAGTCTGTATTTAGCTAGTTCAAGAAAGATTACCTTTGTGATGTTTATCTGGTCTGACTGCTATCAGCATGGGATGGTCAATGCTGGTTAATGAGCATTCAACCATACCAGCATGGGATGCTGGTGTGACCAGCATACCAGCATGGGATGCTGGTGACACCAGCATACCAGCACCAGATGCTGGTCTCACCAGCATCCCAGTGTCAAAACACAACATATGCTGGTCTTGCTGGTGTAACCAGCATGCATTATGCTGGTCATGCATGCTGGTTTTTTTAGCAGGGTGGGCGACGTCCTGCCCTATCTTTCCTAATGCGTTTTATTTTTGACGTTGTTTATTAATGCCATTAAAAAACTCTTTTTCAGTGGAGACATGGCCAAGACGGTAGCTACACAGAAAGTGACAGATGGTCAAGACACATAACAAAAATAAAGATACAATATAGCTAACATAAAGTGTTCAATAGGCTACAGAACTGTATTGTAAACTGAATTGTAAACAACCTTCCTTCTCATTTAAGCTAGCATTTAAGCAAAAAAGCTAGCATTTAAGGAAAAAAAAAACCAACAACCTCAAAACCCCTCAGTTAATGTCTAACAGAAATGTCCTAAACAACTTGCAATCTACAAAAAGAAAACTCTGAGCACTGTCATCCTCTCTGTCATAATTTCCTGTTACCCAACCAGGCTGTCCGCCTGCAGCAGCCCCAGCTGTCTGGTCAAAGGCTGACCTCTACTGGACACTCTCGGTACTGCAGGAGGGACTGGCTGCACATACGTGTTAGGAAACTGTGGTCCTGTTTGTTTGCCGCCTATTTGCTGACTTGTGGTGCCCCCAAGCGGCCCTTTGATTATGGTGAAGGACTGTCCATCTGTCTGAATGAACGCTGGCTGGCTAAATGTGGCCTTCTGTTGCGTACCATTGGTCAGTGGATGATGTGGAGTGACACCGGGAGTGTGATCTGCCACAGACTGACTACCTGGACTCTGTTGTTGTGTAACATCCTTCCCAAGATGACCAGTATTATTTCTATTAATGCCAGTGATTGTCTTCCTGCTGCCATTTTGTGTCCGTCGTCCACCAGTTGCTGGCACTGAGTGCCTTTTACTGTTACTATCGTTGTCATTGTCATTGTGTGTAAGCGGTCCCCCAGTTTCTGACATGAATGAATGCTTTATCATAACATTAGAAACAAAACTCTCAGAAAAACTGTTCCTTCTGCCATTTTTTGCCTGTATTTCCCCTGTCACTGACACTGAACTACCTCCACAGGTACTGTTCCATCGGCCATTTTGTGTCTTTGGTCTCCCGGTCGCTGACACACAACGGTTATTACTGTTGCTGCAGTAACTGCGCTCGTAACTGTCTGCATCACGGAGAGGGAGGATGAGAGCAGGGACGGGTGAGGGGGTATCGTTGGTGGTTCTCGACCTCCGGACTAGGAGAGGGCTGCTTTTTCTCTCTGTCTGTGGTGAGAGAACACACTCGCTGCTCAGGCTGAGACTCCTGCGATGTGCCGGACGGATGAGTGAGTTTCTTTTAGTCTCAGTTTGAATATTAGGGCTAGAACTCGGGGTCCTACAGTGGAAGCAAGCACGTGCTTTCTCCTGACAAGGGACGCCATGGTAATCACTTTTAGTCATCAGCTGGTCACTGCCATGTCCTGGAAGTGAAGCATCCGGCCCCTCAGTGGTGATCCTGCGGGAGCCGGGTGTTTGTGTCATGCTCGGTTCAGATGAGGCTCGTGTGCTACCATGCTGACCTTGAGTCCTGGCCAGTGGAGAGGTACGGATTGGTCTGATTGATGCAGAGGTTTTAGTCAGGGGAGCGCCGACTGGTGGGCTGGGGTCAGTGTGGGACAGAGGAGGAGGCGGATGTGGTCTATGGACTGATATAGGGGTTAAAGGTTGCTGAGTCTTATCTAAAGCCATTTGTCCTGCTGACAATCTGGAGAAGAAGAAGAATCAGAATCACTTTCATGTGTTACATGTGATCAGGAACATTATAGTGAAACAGCTATTTTAGATGCTAATAGAGCATCCAGTACGAGTAACAACAAAACATACTCACCTGGATCTGTTCTTTAAGTCTTCCATGAAGGGAGGGTGGGGGGGAGGACTGGGGAGCTCTAAGTCCATCTGGATAGCTCTTCTCTGCTCTCTCAGCTCTGCACCCACACACACACACACACAATTTGAAAACACCTTCAAATATTATAACTATCTGAGGTGTGTTTGAAGTATGCTGCCAGATACTGAAGAGCCCTAAAAGCCAAATTATCACTTACAATATAAGATAAAGAAACAACTACTCATTTTCAAGCCTTCAAAATGTTCTCAATTGCTGTTTTACCCAGACTCCTCTCTAGTCCAAGTGTTTTAAAATTATTTTCCATGCCATTGACCTCCAAAATAGATGTGCATTTGGCCAGGAACCTCAATCTCCAACTATTTTGCCATTCATAGATTTGTTTCAGTGCAGAATGGCAGAGAGTTTTACCAGCTAATTGAGGAGAGGGTGAAACCCACAATCAGCATTCCCATTTTATCAATAAATGTACTCATTGTGCTAATGAAACATGAGAGACAGACATATTAAATGACAGCGAGCCAGCAGATGGCAGCAGAGAGTCAAAGTGTTGGTATTTGGGCTCACCTGCGACTGTAGGGTCTGTTTTATCAACCTCACCCGGACTCCTGTGCTTTTGTTGAATATTCTCCTACAAAACACACACACACACACACACACACACACACACACACACACACACACACACACACACACACACACACACACACATGCAAACACAAAGAGCACACACAAAGTACAGCACAAGGAAGAGAGAGAGAAAGAGCGTATATGTTAACTATTCAGGTTATCCGCACACTGCAACACTGTGTAACACATCATCTCTTGGGCACAAACTAGGGCACGCTGACTGACAGCAGGAGGAGTGGAAAAAATGGGAGGAAAGTGTATTAAGCATGTTGAAGAATGTATAAACCTTTGAACATAGTGGAGAAACAAGGAAAAAGAAAAAATAATGGAGGAAAGAGAGGAAAGGAATGTGTGTGTGCGTGTGTGTGTGTGTGTGTGTGAGCGAGCGAGCGAGCAAGCGAGTGAGAGAGTGTATGTGTGCAACCACTAAACGATTGAGCAGCAGTGTTCCATCATAATTTGGCCTCAAACATTTATATCCAGAGGAGACGAAAAACCACAGCTCTCTGTGTGTGTGTGTGTGTGTGTGTGTGTGTGTGTGTAGCTTGCAAAACGACAAAGACCTGATGAAAAGTGTGTCTTCAAGTGTGTGTGTGTGTGTGTCGGCCTGGCAGCCGTCTTGCCTCCACTCCTCATTTTACACCAGCACAAGCGCTAATGGAGAATCATTACTGCAACCACAGGCTTGTAGCCATATATAGGCCATTACACACACACAGATACACACACACATACACACAGGCCTGGAAATGGATGGTTCAAACATATATTTTTGGTCTCTTTTCCCAGTGGGATTCAAACCCAAACCCCCTGGTGTTGTCTTTCACAGAGCTATAGACTATGTGTGGTGTGTCTGACAGTGAAGCGGCTGACATCCAAAAGCAACTCTTAACATGAGCACATGCATTCCTAATATAGGCTTTGTGGTCCCTGCGGGATTTGAACCCACAACCCCTTGGCATGGACTTTAGATATCTTAGGAAAGCCTGTATGTTATTGTCATTATCCTCATGTGTGTGTGTGTCTCTCAAAACCCGCAGTCTGTCCCACCTCCCCACAGTCCGCCCAGTCTCATACACAACGCCTCCCTCAGCTGACACACAGCCAGACAAACACACACACACACACACAGAGGAACGAGGACCCGTGCATCATCGCCAGCGCCTAAACTGCCATCCTTGTTGACTCTGATGGCAAATTCCTCACCCACAGAAAACATCACAGTATGGGAAGTTTCTGGTGGCTCCACACTGACAAAGCACTCCTGAAAATACTGTTATCCACCGGGGGGAAAAAAATGAAATGACATGCGCCACAAGGGAGAGACAGTGTCAGAGTCTGTGATTACGGTGGTTAGGAAAGCGCACAGGGAGCTTCCCAGGGTTAATATGACAATCTCCAGACTGCTGCCACGGACTGACTTCCCCATGTTTGACAACACAAACAGGGAGAATGCCTCGGAGTGTGCGACATTACCCAACGTAAATATAGCCCACTCTGACATAAAGGCATTTGTGCAGTCGTGTTCACCTATCCCAGGGCTACATCTGTGTTAAGCGAATGGAGAGCCTTCAGCAACACATTCAATCATAGGAACAACAACATCCCAAGCAACCCACCCAGCAGAGCCCAGTCTACTACAGAGTTGCAGTGAAATTAGTTGTTAAGCTGCAGGTTAAATTGTATATTTGAAGGAGGTCTGAATAGTTTCCACAGCTCGAGGGTGAAGAAATATTAGAGCAATTTACTCAATAGACTGACTTAACGGTGTGCACAGACTTTAAACAATCACGTCTGTGTGTGTGTATGTGTGTGTGTGTGTTTTGTTTTGAGTGACTCTTAACTACCCCAGTACTTTCCTGGTGCCAGGCCAAGACCCTATATGAACCTCTCAGTCTCCCGCTAGGAAAATGGGTCATTCCAGTTGTGTCTGGGCCAAATTTCTGATTGGCTGCTGCACGCTACACTAAAAAGAGAATTGGATCATACCATGGCAAGCTTCGGAATACCTCAATCTTTGCCTGGCTCCATTTAATGGCTAATTTAAAAACAATACATTTTAACTGTGTGGAAGAAAAAAAAAATCAATAGGTGTCTCAGTTGTTTTAGACACTATGGTGGTGGATAAGAAACTCAAGCAGCAAGACACTTGATATTTGTCTTGAGTTTAAACAGAGATACAGTACCTCACTGACTATACATGTACTTGCTAGTAATTTCTAACCATTTTATGTATTTTCTTTCCATTTTCCAGTCGATTCACAGTGGAGACAACCAAAAATGTAGAAGACATAGCTAACATCATGACAGGCCTCCAAAAATACAAAACAGATGTGCTTGATTTGATTCCCCGGCGATCTAAAAGCACGTGATTTGGGTGGAGATCTATGTATTTTTCCTGCTTAGCACTGTCACTCTGTGTCTATAAACTTCCAATCAGAATCCAAATCCAGTTCTTCTTCCAAGTACATTTACATGTACCAGGAATTTGTCCCAGTGGATTGGTGCCAGACTGAAGGCATACTGTATGAATAAAGCCATGAATGAAGACTTTTTTTTTTTTCTTCCAACTACAATAACAGTGACATCCAAATAGCCATGTGGAAAAAGACCTGCTTGACTGAGAACAGTACACAGTATAAACCTATAATGAAGATACTGTATATCTGTTTCACTCACATCATTATTCTCATTTAAAACAAAAGGAGTCGTCCAGTGGCAGGCGAGGGCAGGGAGGAGCATTGGCCAGGAGGCAGAGAGAGGTGGGGGCGACCCATCAGGGCAACAAGGTTCACCAGCTTCTAATTAACCCTCCTCTAAATGTCTGTCTACATATTCTTGTCTCAGCAAGTGCAGCTAGATGAATCCTCGCAATGAGCCCCTGAATAGAGCTCACTACACCAAAAACACAGCTGTGGCTAACTAGACTGACTAAAGACTTTTGGACTCTGCTGTGACAGGGGAGTGATTACTGGAAGAAGGACCGGTGGTGTGTGTTTTATTTTGCTTTTTGTTTATTCTTTGATGCCAAATAAAAGCCACACAGACGCTCCAGAGGGCTGTTTCCAGTGTCTTTCCTCCCAGGGACTAACGCGTTATCACAGTCCATTTCTCTGAGGTGATGAGGCGGCGATGTCTTGTGTCAGCGTCGTCCACCACTGCAGCAGTATGGACAGTGCACAGTGCCACGGCTTCATCCCATCAGCTCACACGCTGAATGAAAAACACCTTCGCTTGAGGAGGCAATTTCCCTACAGGGATCAATAAGGTATCACATTTCTGTTTCACTGCAGAATCTGACTGAGAAAGACCGCCGCGGCCTTTGAGTGCCTCTTGACCAATGAGAATCCTCCATCCACCATCCAGCCTCACACCCTGCGCTCTTCAGGCTGGAAACTCCACCACTCCCCCCCTCTTCGCCCTCTTACACCCAGTTCTGCTTTTTTTTCAGACAGTGAAAGTGCCTGATGAGCTCTTCCAATAACATTACTTGTGTGTTGTCTGGTTGTCTATCCAGTGGCATCATCCCCATGCCACAGCTACTAATCTATAATCATACAGCATTTTATTAAGCAGGTCTTGCATTGCAGGTGCTGTGGAAAGCTACGGCCACATGCCATATCAACTGCTGTTCAGATGTCTCAAGCTCAACCTAAATTTTGGTTCCAATCAAACATCTGAAATACATAGACTTGGAGAGGCTATTGTCAGTTTCCTTGGCTAGACTGATAATATATAGTTTCCTCTATATACAATTTCCTACTCTTCAACTGAAGTGCCTTGTTGTCCAGATGAATTGGCAATGTAACACACTCGAGACACACACACACACACACACACACACACACACACACACACACACAGAAAGTACAAAGAGATAACTTCCACATCTGGTCTGCAGGAAAGTCCTACATCTGGTCTCTCTAACTGACTTGCTCTGTTTCTCTCCTAATGCCAGACAAGCATGATAGTGTAACCAGATTGTATGTATGCATGCGTGTGTGCGTGCGTGTGTGTGTGTGTGTGTGTGTGCGCGCATGTCTGTGTGTGTAGTCAGTAATTGGAGTGATTGGGAGGAGATCGATCTTACTCAGCACTGCAAAGCCCTTGGCCAGACAGATGGAAAAAAACAAGCTTAGACTGAGCCCTTTCAGGCTCCCTGTAAGTGTGTGTGCATGTGTATGTGTGTGTGTGTGTGTGTGTGTGTGTGTGAGTGTAAATGGAAGCCTTGGCAGCGTTTCAATGCCAGTGGAGAGTTAGCAGGTTCACCTGAGGAAGTCTAAAGGAGGATTCCAACGTCAAAAAAATGTGTTTTGTTTGGGAAAAACAGTGCTTCTTTTTGGGCGAGTCAATATTTGTTTTATCATTCTTTATGGGAATTAACAGCATGGCGGGAATGCGTCTTTGACCGATCATACTGCTGGGTTGATAACTTGCACCATAATAAGCACCGAAAAGGTTATTTGAATACCAAGGTTGGGAAATCATGCCTGAAAAATCATGCATATGGAATGGAGCCTAGAACCTGAGGCACAATTCATTTACAGCAAACTGTAAATCACCATCAATACTGTACTGTACTGTACTGTATTGACAGTGTACTGTCAATCACTGATATCCAAACAGAGGTTTCACATACCTCAGCCCATCCACATAAAAACACTGAAGTGTGACAATCATGTTGATAAAAGTATCTGAGTTACTTCACAAAGACAAAGACAAAGTTCTCAGTCAGATAAATAACCACATTACAAACTAAAAGCTCAAATCTTTTCAAAAATGTGAATTTGAAAATATGCAATTACTCAAGATCATTCTTTAGGATGCTTGCAAGGCTATATTTAATAGATTTGGATTGTAGAAGCTACAGTGCAGACC
>NW_027284802.1:0-23995 GCF_046629955.1 Centroberyx affinis | reverse complement strand
TGGATGTGTGTTGTCCCCAAACACATCCTTTTTAAAACGTTCAGCTCCCAGTCAACAGTCTGGACCCACCTGACTGAATGTTCTGTGTTTCTCATTCTCTTAAAGCCATTTTGATCTAAAGGCTTCTGCTGAAATGAGTTTCTTGGACAAATATAAATAGTGAAGTTGATCCTATGTATGAATTTATTTCCAAAGCCTTTTGCCTTTCCGTCAAGGCAAAGGGCGGCTACTTTAAAGAATCTAAAATATAAGATAGTTTTGATTTGTTTAACACTTTTTGGTCGCTGCATAATTCCATTTGTGTTATTTCATAGTTTTGATGACTTTACTGTTATTCTAAAATGTGGAAAATAGTAAAAATAAAGAAAAATGTCTGTCTGTCCAGCTTCAGAGCACAATCAGAGAATACCGTGATGGAGGCAACGCAGGCGGGGTCTTCAGCCGGTACAACATCCTTAAGGTGTGTGTCACTCAAACACACACACACACACACACACACACACACACACACACACACACACACACTACAACACACAGACTCAGACACTTGATTTCTCTCTTTTGGACCACAGATAAGGAATATTAACTTATTTAACTTACCTAGGCCGAGTCAATGTTAAAACTGGAGTTTTGTTTGAGTTTTGCAATTCCCAGTTTTAGTCAAACTTCATGGCACAGGGGGTATAATTACTTTTTCTCTCTTTCTTTCACCCTTCATCCCTCGCTCTCTCTCTCTTCCTTCCCTCCCTCCAACTCTGCAGATTCAGAAGGTGGTGAATAAGAAGCTGAGAGAGAGATACTCCCACAGGCAGAAGGAAATTGCGGACGAAAATCACAACCACCACAATGAGCGCATGCTCTTTCATGGTAAATGAATATGTGAATAAAATCACAGATGCAACATGGTGGATTTCCTCATATACAGGTAGAGAGATTTTCAGTAGAAAAAAGAAAAGGTGTCGCACAACCAGCTCCATAGAAAATACTCTTTATTTGATAATGCTTCGGCCTTGCGGCCTCTTGATCTGGAAGAACGCTGCAAGGCCAAAACATTAATAAGATAAAGAGTATTTTCTATGGAGCTGGAGTGTGCGACACCTTTCTTTTTTCTCCTGTTTACTGCCAGTGATCAGCTCTTCTCTACAGAAATCCTTTGGTGTGCGTTACTCTCTACAATAGAGGAATTTCAGTGAGAGCTATTGAGCAAATGAGGATAGTAAGCAGCTTTAAGACATCCAAGTTTGTAATGGTGACCAGGTCGGACCTTCCTCTACAGAGCAGCCTGAATTCATCATGGATTCAACCAGATACTGGAAACTTTCCACAGTGATCTTTGTCCCAACATGATCTCAGAAAAAGTTGTGAAATGAGCACGAACTCTGAACTCTTTACGTTCTGTGGACAGGAATTATGTGAAAATGACGTTCCTCCACCAGGAATTGAATTCTGCGACAAAAACATGAATTGGACACAGCCTTTTTCAGCTGGAGGTTGGCTAACAGTGAAGTTTAGGCAACTAAAACAACTTGGTTATGGTTTGGGAACGGCTTTGGTCACAAGGCTTTTGGTTCAATAAGAAAAACTTAAAGCTAAAAATTAAAATTTGACTCACAGTAGAACTTTTCTTCCTACAAGCTGGGAGTTGAGCTCCAGTCTGAGGCACTGAAGTCAAACTCATCGCCCATCCAGCAGCCGACCACAACACCCTGACTGTCCACTGAGCTGCTGCACTGTGCCTCTACTGCCTGGTTATAGTCCAGTCTCCTTCATAGAACCGTTTCCCGCTGGGAAAACATAGTTTTAACAATTTGCCTGCCACCAACACGCAATTCAGTGATAACAAGTCGTGTTCATGTCATGTATTTGTATGAGATCAGGTGTTTTTGTCCATGCTGACTCGACAGCGCCACTCCAGCTGCTGCAGGTGTTTCAGTGGAACATTCATGCTGCGAACATCCTGTTCCACCTCATCCTGTCGGACTGAAGAATATAAAAGAATAAAAGAAGAAACTTGCCAACCCAGGAGTCAAGTCAGGTCACTCAGTTTTATTTCATGAATGCACATTGAGGGAAGAAGAGAAAGAGAGAGAGAGAGACACACATAGAGACTCCAAGGCTGCCACCTCAACCTCTGACTGAGAGAACAGTTTCCTCTACTATGTTTGGAACAGACAGTGGAGAAGATTCATGAACTGGATATAGGCTGAATCACTGATGAGTTAGAGCATTTATTTGTATGAAAATGTTGTCAATTATTACTATGTGTGACCCTTCTGTTGACATACATCGGTCTGTGTACTGTGTGTGTGTGTGTGTGTGTGTGTGTGTGTGTGTGTGTGTGTTCCAGGCAGATGCTGTTCTGCAGAGTGACTCTGGGAAAGTCGTTCCTCCAGTTCAGTGCGATGAAGATGGCCCACGCTCCCCCGGACACCACTCCGTTATCGGACGGCCGAGCGTCAACGGACTGGCATATGCAGAATACGTCATCTACAGAGGGGAGCAGGTCGGTACACACACACACACACACACACACACACACACACACACACACTAGCATAGAGCGAGTAGACGAATACACAGGGGATTGGCAATAGACTGAATCTGTGGATTGCTGATTTAAATTGCCTTAATGTTGAGTAATTTAAAATGTAGCCCAGTGCGAGACACTTTATAGTGAACGCAGGCCGCCTTGACAGAATAACAACCTCTTTTCCGCAAAACCCAATAAAATTTAAAACTCCATTATTTGAGTTGTTTCTTCCTCTGGGGCCAGAGCCATGTTGAACACAGAGTCTAACAGCGACATCTGCTGGCCTGAAGCCGCATTGCGACCGATGAGCAGCAGATTCACACGGTGGGAGCAAAGTTGTTGTCAGGGAACGTTAAAGCCGTAATATCAGCAGACTATCTGTCTAAATGTTGCTGTTTACTGAAGCTCTGTTAGCAAGTAACACCTTCAATTATTTCCTTCATGCCTTTCCAAGCCACGACTTCACACTGCCTGCCTCCCTGTTTGCTGGTGTCCCTCCAGACTGATTTCATCAAGGTCATTTATCCTTCTATGTGCGACAGAAATGGCAATTAGAAAACTTTAAGTGTGTGTGTTATTTATTTAGGTATTAAAGTCAGGAATTACCACCTTAATGAACATATTTCCTGTGGGAAACAATGAATTTGGGAGGCAGATAAACGACAAAAAATGAGCTCAAGTTGTTTTAAAATGTCTTTGAGGCAACATTATTGATTCATTTTATGCTTCGTAAAGCTCTTTGTAACTCTGCATAAAGTTATTATTATAAACGTTGTTGTTGTTACTATTATTATTCCATTGCCTGACCTCACACACACATGCATGTACACACACACACACACACACACACTTCTGATCCTCTGGCCATTTTAGATGATTCCAACATTGAATAAGTTGTTTTGGGTTTTTTTAGCTTTTCTTTTTAACACTTTAACGTTTTTAAATGTTGCTTCTCCTGTTCTCGTCTCCCTGGATTTCTTCTTCATGACCCTAAACTGTTTTTAACCGTGTTAGTAAAACACTTTGGGGTACATTGTTGTATGAAATAAGCTTTATACAGTATATATATATATACTATATAAACTTTTGTTTGATTTTGGGTTGATGTGTTCTCCTTCCTCCCCAGGCCTATCCAGAGTACCTGATCACCTACCAGATCATGAAGCCTGAGAGCCCGGCCATGCCTGCTGCCTCCACTGAACAGAAATCCTAAAACCGGGTTAGACCAGAAGCAAGCTGAGCGGCCGGACTCGACTCAGACTAGAACCAACCTGTAAATGGACTGGAACCGAACCAGAACATGTTTCAAACCCCGGACCCAAAATAAAAGCCTCTAGAACTGAACTAGAAGCTTGGACACACTCCCTTTATCTTAAATCAATATTCCATTTGTCTCTTGACCGCCATGAAAACCAGAATATAATCTACTGGCCAAGACCAGATGCAGCTGGACCAGTTTGTAGCGTTCAGATTTTTACTTCCCATTCATTTGAATGGAAACTGACATTGAACACGTTGGTGGTTGGTCGAGTCCAAACCGGACCGCTGCCAGCAGAGCTTCAGTCCAGACCGGACCGGTTCACATCGGAGCACAGCTGCTGCACCAACGCTGCCAGCAAAACCTCCAGTCCGGCTCAGACTAAACCGGTCCGAACTAAAGTCCGTTATCAGAACCGGGAGAACCACATGAGACCAGACTGTTAACACTGTTATATGCACACGCAGACACGTGCACACACTTGTTCCTTCATTCATTTGCTTCACAGTCACTTAAAGCTGCAGCAGGAGAGTTTGCATGTGGGTGGATCTCAGAGTCTGGACCGGAAGAGAAGGGATCGGACTCTCTTCTCTGTTGCAGATCCACTTTGTGGTTTTTCTGGACCGGACAGGTGGATTTTCACTTGAAATCTTAAAGCCTAGTGCAGCTTTAAACTCACTCCCCTCTGCTGCTGCTCTCTGTCACTCATCTACACTTCTGTTTGAAACATCGTTCTACACATCTTTCCATCTGGTATCTTAATCTCTCTCTGATGTTTCCCTGTGTGTTTGTTTACATGAGGCTGCTGCCTTTTTTTGGGTCTTCTATGTATGATTTTGAGTTTGTTGTTTTTTTTCAAATGTGATAACTGTATTTGTGTTTTTAGCTGCTCTCTCTCTCTCGCTCTATTTATCTTTATGAAGGACCAGTCAGCCATCTTGTTGTAATAGTTTGGAGCTGGGAGGAAAATTATGTGTGTGTGTGTGTGTGTGTGTGTGTGTGTGTGTGTGTGTGTGATCGCTCCTCATCTCACCCTCTGACTTGCCTTTTCTCAAACCATCATCTGTTTAGTTTTATTTCTTGTGTACAGACCTGCTGACCAGCTAACAGTGGAACAGATAAACTCCTTCATTCTTGTACAGAAGAAAACTCTTAATAAAGAACTTAACAATCTGTGACTTTGTTTTTTCCATGTGCCTTTGTTTACATTGTGGTTAGGTTCAAATGATTTACACTTGGTTTAGTTTAAAACTGTAGTTTACTTAAATATGCAATTACAACCTCATTCATTTAACTTGGCAAGCCAGTTATATTAAGGACAAATTCTTATTTACACTGCCGGCCTGGCAAGAGCAAAATGCTGTGGAGAAACCAGCACTAGTATCTAAGACGGCTGTGGGATGACAGAGATTTAGTTATTTTCCATCTACACCAATGATTGCTGTTCTAAAGAAACACACTATTCTATTTTAATCTTGAATAAAAATATTTTTATTACTCTGGTTGTGCCGTAGAGATGATTTTGGAATAATCCCTTAATGCTGTTGGGAAGATAACCAAACACTGTCTGGTTTAAATCAGACTGTTTGATTACCATCAGTTGTACTGACTCTTGATGCTTAGATATGCATTGGTCATCATGCAGTAGCCTAAAGGCTGCGGAGCGCGATCCGCGTCGCTTTTGAAAAAAGTGGCACAAGCGAGGCGGTAATGTGTTGTTTGCAGGTAACCAGCGCTGTTGTTCTCTTGTGAGAAGTGGCGCATGACGCGCGGATCCTATCCGCTCAAGTTGAACTATTTTCAACTCTTGCGCAACCAACCGCGGCGAAAAAATCCGCGATCTGCCGCGTGCGGTGAGCGCGGTGGGCGCGGAATGCGCGCCCTTCCATAGGAAATCATGGTGTTTTGAGCGGCAACCGCTCTGCAATGTCAACACAGTGTTGGTGTTTATGATGTCACATTAAGATAACATAGCACTATTAATCCCCTTGGGGAAATTCAGCTGCCACTATTAGGTCATAATGGGTCCACACATAAGTACACAGGCAGGTTCCAAACACAGCATTTCCAATTTCTGGACTCTTGAAGGTAAGCTCTCCTCTAATACTTATACATGTAGATATAGGTATAGATATAGATATACATATAAATATAGATATAGGTATAGATATAGATAGATATATCTTCCTGGGTTTTGTTCTTTTAGCTATTTGTTTTGAGGAAGAAAAGTGAAGAAAATTATTTTCACTGTGTTATTCTGTCAAGTAAACAATAGAAAAAATACTTTTCTTGTCATTTGGCATTCAAACTGTGAGTTTGAGATGGAGTAATGGGCCATTTAAATGCAACCAAGAGATGCAGGTTCAACCCCAGGCCGGATACAGCAGGGCTGGGTCGGGCTGCGTCCCCCCACAGTTTTGCCATGCCCCCCACAGCCTCCCTCCACACAGCCTGCAGCCACTATGAATACGGACAGTTTCTGGGGCTTTATCCGGAAAGTTTCTGGACTAGCTCTGAATCTTTTGACAGAGGAAACACTTGTAGGTTATATCCAGGGGTGTTACTGACGTTCCGGTCCTGAAAAAATAAATACACAGCAGTGCCGGTGGCTGCACCTGTTTTTGGCACTTAAACAACTGGGTCGGTTCGGTTTTAACACCAACATTTGCCGGCTGGGTGGTGTTTAGACCTTCGGGCCAATCACAGTGATTAAAAACGGAAAACTCCGGGCCAGCTTAAAGAAACGCACAATCAAATGACAGACAGACAGTTTAATCTGAACTGGGTTGTGTAGTGAAAATGTGGAGAAAAACGAATGTAGACCGTCTGTCTTATTTTCAGCCCAGTGTGAGTGATAAAACAATGTGTTCAGATGAACCTGTAAACAGACAGACAGTCTTGTCAGTTTCACATGATCCATCTTTGTAACTTAAATCACTGTAGTGTAGAATTTGCTACCGGAGAGTGAAGGAATATGTCTGTTTGATTGACTGTAATGTTAGCTCGATATGTGGCAGTGGTGTATCATGTTATCTTTGAGTTAATCTGAATATAGTCATTTACAAAGTCTCCTATAGACACCATCAGTGACTTCTGAACACACACACTGCTCTATTCTAACAGAAGAGGCAGAAAGTACTCAGGTGTGATCTTCAAATAAAGAAATGCTAGTGGAATATGAAACAGGTGAATTGTAGTTTTTAAAGGTAATGTCCATTATATCAGTATAGCAAGGACAGCAAGAGACTGAGGGAGTCTGAGAGCCAGCAGAGAGCAGGCAGACACACTGCACCACCCATGGCTTCACTACAGCCTTTTCTAGGCTAGCTATGGCTTTGCAACTGTGATAGCTAATATATATGTGAGAAAAAAAATGTTTTTTTGCCGGTAGAATATTGCAATAGCAACTAGACTGAGCTAGCAGAGCTGTTTTACATAAAAGGTTTATCAAGGTTGGCCAATTCTGAGGAGCCAGCGCTCTCTCTCTCTCCATGCAGAGTGAACCTCGCTCAACCAATGTCCGTATCACACTGTGTTTTTGTAACCTGATGACTAATCTATGCTGAAAAGTCATGAATTATTAATGAAGATGCCCTCCTAAGATGGAGTGGTGATGGCATGTAAAAGTGACTTTGAAATTCACGATGTTACACTTAACAATAAAATAAAGCTATTTAAGCTATCTATTAGGAGTGGATGGCTGTGTAGAACATACTTATGGCAGTGAGCCTAATTCTTTATAACAATATGGTATATTAGATTTTACTGGCAAGCATGATACTGTAAGAAGATGCCCCCCCATAAAATTTTGACTGCACCCCCAGTCAAAGCAGGCTGAATCCGGCCTTCAACTGAGTGGTACAATTGTAATTGTTGTTGATGTTGATTTTCTTTGTTTATCATTATTATTGTTATTATTATTATTATTATTATTAGGCTATTATCATTATTATTAGTGATAGTAGTAATAGGAGTAGTAGTCGTAATAGTAGTAGTGGGAGTTGTAGTAGTATTAGTATTAGTAGCTGTAGTAGAAGTAGTGGTAGTTGTAGCAGAGTACCAGTTGTAGTAGTGCTAGAAGTAGCAGTAGTAGTAGCGGTAGTGTTCAAGTGAATGTATCAGATGTGTAACTGGGTGGTGGTTTTATAAGCCTCATAGTGAATGAAGGGAATTATTGTTTGTTTTTTGAGTCTTATAATGTGTGAGGTATGACCACACCATACTGCGTTTGGCCAAACAATGTTCAAATTATATATACACTAACAGAGTGTTGTTTTTATCTAACTGCAGTCATACTACAGATGGCCCAGGAACTTCTAGTTCAGGATGCACACTTCTACCAAGAGGATTGATTATAGAAAACAGTTCAGTTCAGTGTGGTTAACCAAAATGACAGAATCTGCTCTATTATGCTTATATCAAAGGATAGGAATATACTATGAATGGTAATAATTTGTCTGATGATCAAATGATGTTGAAATGCTAATGTATATTTACTGTGTGTTTGCAGAAAACAGATATCAAGGCCGAAGCAGAAGCGAAAGCAGAAGCGAATTCAAAATTGCAGGAGTTGTACAGATGAATCGTGAGAGGAGGGCGGGGTCTAGCGAGTCCCCGTCCTCGTCGACCCCCTACAACCCAGCTCAGGTGACCACAGAGATGAGTGGGACGCCTCTGTCCCCCGTCTCTGTCTCCACACCTCAGACGGCGCACACTGCCATCACGTGTCGGGTGGGAGGCAAGCTGATCTCTATAGCGCTCAGCAATGTCGCTCCGCCCCAACCGCTCCCTGCTCAACCCGCTCCTGTCGAGAACCATCGGTAAGTACGAGTTCAAGTTCAACTTTCTTTATATAGCCCTTTATCACATGCATGTCTCAAAGGACTTTACAGAGAGTGAGCCTAACTAGATCTAACTGATCAGCAATCAACCATAGAACAGAACGATATAGGACGAACATCAGGAAGAGCACAACACACACAAAAGCAGTTTAACAAGAAATAACAGCCTACCTATTCTACATAACCTAACCTCCCCAGCACCACCAGCCTTAGAGCCTCAATGCATACAAGGAAGTGTCGTGTTGTGTAGCGGTCTGCTAAGATACAATAGATTGCTAGCTTTGGTTTTGGCCGTTTTGTTGACAGTAAATTCAGTCTACTTTGCTAACTGTTAAGTGAAAAATGACAATCATTTGAAGAAAACAGACCATTTTTTTTTTCCAGACAAAATTGCTGTTGCTCTGGGGCCAGTTGCACAAAGATAGACCTAGTCTTAGACTTAAATGTGACCTTTAGTCAAACTTGCTATAGACATTTATATTTACCTGTTCCTACTACTTCTTGGTTGTTGTAGATCTCTAATGAGTTGTTTCTGTCTCTAAAGACTCTCTCTCTTCTTGAGGTTCTTCCCAAAAATCAAAGATTTACTATCTTTTATGAAACAGCTTCAGTATTTAAACTTCCCACTCAGAGGGACGGTGGCTAACATTCCTACCTCAAAATAAGTCAGTCGTAATTTTTGAGTAACAGACAGTCTTAATTAGCCTAGTCCAACCTGAGAATCTAAGACCAGTCTAAGGCTTAGACTAGTCTTAAACTAGCTTTATGCAACTGGCCGCTGGTTTGAAAAGTGTGGCTAATGACTGTATACTGTGACTTTATCTCTTACCAGGCTCACAGAGAGAGACAGGACAAGAGAGCAGAGGATAAAGATCTTGTCCAAGAAGCTCCAGTTCCACAAAGAGGACAGCGACCGACGGATGGCTGAGCTCAACAACACCATCGCTGAGCAAAGCCAAACCATCGAGGAGCTCAACAGTGAAGTGGATGATCTGAGGACATCAAAGGCGAAGGCTGTGACCTGTAAGAGGAGGGCCAAGCCGATCACGGTGGAGGTGAAGACGGCCCTCGAGGAGAAGTGCCAGATCATCGAGGAGCTCCGCGCTGACAACGCTGCTCTCCAGAGATGGCAGGAGGAGGCCAAGGAGTCAGCGAGAAAGCGGAGGGAGTACATGGAGGAGCAAGACCGGACCATCGACGTGCTCCGAAGTGTAAACCGCATGCTGCAGAAGTGGTTCGAGCGAATCCTGCCCGACAACAGAGACCACGAGGCCACGAGGGAACTGACGCTGAAGGTACGTTTTTATTCAAGCAGCAGACATCAATGTGTGCATGAGCCATTGTTGTTTGTTAGGTTTTTTGTTGTTGTTGCAGAAAGTGTTGCCCTACAAAGGCAACCAGCACAACAACTTTTCAGTAACATTCAGACTGGAAACACCGTGTTGAAACGCTTCGAATCCTTTGCGACACCGCTGTGTTGAAACGGTGCTTCGTATCAAAGTGGCCAAGTCACATGATTTCAGCAAATGAAGTTTTGTGTTTGGTGTGTCAAGCCCAGGGGGGTCTTGACACAAATCGGCGTTGTGAGTTTGTTGTGCTGTCACCATAGTAACTCCCTCTAAGGATTATGGGTAGTGTAGTGTTTGGTGCCGTTTTAAACACGGAAGCGACAGAAAAACACGATTTGACACTAACGAGGTTGAAACATTACAGCAACCTTTACTATCGTTTTCTGATCTCGGAGACTGAAGGCCGTTCTCTGTCGTGTAATGTGGCAGCTATCGCTAAAGTTAAAATCCCTATGAGTCTGGCGGCTGGTCCAAAACTCTTCCAGAACCGAACGTTTCAACTCTGTGGCAACTACCGATCTCAAATCAGTCGTCGTAACTCATAGCTCATACTAACTGGCTGATTCAACGAGTTTGCGCTGATCCGCAGTCACTTGAACAAATTGTTTTCCTCAGTAACATCTCAGGATATTGTAGACTACTTTTAAATGAATCATTGGTTGTTTGGGGTCTTCCCTTTACACGCATTTGACCAGCAGATGTCACCAGTGTGCGGTGTTTGGAGCATTTCGTTTCCACACAGTGAATCATTTTCAATTGGTTCACAGCTTCAGAAAGTCTAGCATCACTAGTATAAAGTGGCATACAGTGCTTAAGATGCCACACCTTAGATTATACATATGTCAATCTTAATTCTAAGGTGTCTATCTTATGTCTGTTTCACACAAAAAAATTAATGTTTATCCATTTGAAATTCAGTTGCAGAAACTCAAGGTCAGAATAAAGTATGACCCAGCTGAGTTAGGGACTGACTCAGAACAAGGCTCCAGACAGACAGGAGAAGACTGTGTGGAAAGCGGGAAGGACTTGATTCAGCATGAGGAGGAGAGAGAAAGACAGGAGAGAGAGAGGGAGGAGGGAAGAGAAAAAGAGGAGAGGAGGAAGGAGGAGAGAGAACGAGAGGAGAGAGACAAAGAGGAGAGGAAGAGAGAGGAGAGAGAAAGAGAGGAGAGAGAAAGGGAGGCAAGGGAGGAGAGAGAACGAGAGGAGAGAGAAAGGGAGGAGAGGAGGAAGGAGGAGAGAGAACGAGAGGAGAGAGACAAAGAGGAGAGGGAGAAGAGAGAAAGAGAGGAGAGAGAAAGGGAGGCAAGGGAGGAGAGAGAACGAGAGGAGAGAGAAAGGGAAGAGAGGAGGAAGGAGGAGAGAGAACGAGAGGAGAGAGAAAAAGAGGAGAGGAGGAAGGAGGAGAGAGAACGAGAGGAGAGAGAAAAAGAGGAGAGGAGGAAGGAGGAGAGAGAAAGAGAGGAGAGAGAAAGGGAGGAGAGGAGGAAGGAGGAGAGAGAACGAGAGGAGAGAGAAAAAGAGGAGAGGAGGAAGGAGGAGAGAGAACGAGAGGAGAGAGAAAAAGAGGAGAGGAAGAAGGAGGAGAGAGAAAGAGAGGAGAGAGAAAGGGAGGCAAGGGAGCAGAGAGAACGAGAGGAGAGAGAAAAGGAGGAGAGGAAGGAGAGAGAACAAGAGGAGAGAGAAAAAGCGGAGAGGAAGAGGGAGAAGAGAGAAAGAAAGGAGAGAGAAAGGGAGGAGAGGATGAGGGAGAAGAAAGAAAGGAAGGAGAGAGAAAGAGAGGAGAGAGAAAGAAAGGAAAGAGAAAGGGAGGCAAGGGAGGAGATAGAACAAGAGGAGAGAGAAAAGGAGGAGAGGAAGAAGGAGGAGAGAGAAAGAAAGGAGAGAGAAAGAGAGGAGAGGAAGAGGGAGAAGAGAGAAAGAAAGGAGAGAGAAAGGGAGGCAAGGGAGCAGAGAGAACGAGAGGAGAGAGAAAAGGAGGAGAGGAAGGAGGAGAGAGAAAGAGAGGAGAAAGAAAGAGAGGAGAGAGAAAGAGAGGAAAGAGAAAGGGAGGCAACGGAGGAGAGAGAACGAGAGGAGAGAGAAAAGGAGGAGAGGAAGGAGGAGGAGAGAGAACAGGAGGAGAGAGAAAAAGAGAGGGAGGAGCAGAGAGAACAGGAGGAGAGACGCAGCAGAGGACAGATGGAAAGCTGCACGAGAGAGGAGGAGCAGGAGGAGGAGGAGCAGGAGGAGGAGAGCATCAGCCAGTCCAAGGAGGAGAAGCTCCAAGTGCAGGAGAAAAGAATTAAAGGAAAGCTGGAGAGACAGAGGAGGATGGGGATCGAGCCTCCTCCTCACATCCAGAAGGCCCTGGAGGAGAGGAGGAAGGAACAGCAGCAGAGGGAGGAAGAGGAGAAGCTGCAGCTGGAGAGGAAACGGAAGGAGGAGGAGATGCAGAGAGACCAGGAGGAGAGAAAGAGGGCAAAGAAGGAGCACGGCAGAAAGCTCGCCGAGGAGGAAAGAGGAGCGAGGGAGGCCCTGCTGGCGGCGAGGAAGGCGACGGAGGAGAGAGAAAGAGAGGAGAGACGCCAGAGAGAGGAAGAGGAGAAGAGGAGGGAGGAGGAGGAAAGACGGCGGAGAGAAGCGGAGGCGAGGAGGCGGGAGGAGGAGGAAAGACGGCGGAGAGAAGCGGAGGAGAGGAGGCGGGAGGAGAGGGAAAGACGGCGGAGAGAGCAAGAGGAGAGGAGGAGGAAGGAGGAGGAAGCGAAGGAGCGGGAAGAAAGACTGCAACAGCTTGAGAAGGAAGGCTTGTTCAACAAATTCAAGCGGTGGCGTTTCCGGAGTAAGAAACGGATAAACCTGTTGGACATCACATGCATAGAGAACGACCCACCGAGGAGATGCTGCAGCTGTGAAGGTAAGGAAACACTTTACTTTCTTTCATATTTCATACAAGGACACTGTGTCAGCACCAGGGTTGGGCGAGTTACTGAAAATCTGTAATTAGTTACAGTTACTAGTTACTTCTCTCAAAAAGTTATTTAATTACTTTACCGATTACTGCATAATAAAAGTAATTCGTTACTAGGGAAAGTAACTTTTGCGTTACTTTTAAATGTCTGCTTCAATTCTCTTATTACACATAGATATATTATTTTAGTGTGGGACAAGACAACTGTCAAATTTGATCTGTCATTGTACCCATTATGACTATGATGATATCACTTTCCAAGAAAAGTAGCTATTGGCTGCCAGATGATGTCATACGATAATTTGCATATCAATATATAATGCTGCACTTGTTATGCACACCGCGGAGTAGCCCGTTTTAACATAAGTGCTGACTCCACCCACCCGGGCCAGTTTCGGCGTACGTCGGTAACAATTACAAGTGGACCCTATCCTACAGACCCTGCTGTGGGAAGCTCTGTGATCATCAGACTTTCTGGATTAGACAACCAAGTAGAGCAAACCGGCATCAGCCGTACCAATTTATTGCCAAATGTTTTGGGATTCAACACATTAACTTTGCTTCCCATGGTCAGAAAAAGTCGGCAGATTTGTCGCTAGTCGCTTTTGAGAAATAAAGTCTCCAGGGAGGTCCGTCGTCTTTTGATTCACTTGCGCCACCGTAAAGTCGGATGATTATAAACCAGATAATCCAGTAACGAGTAACGAGCCCATTTAAATTTCAGTAATTGTAATTGCGTTATTAATTTGAAAAAGTAATTTGTTACATTACTAGTTACTGCCAAAAGTAGTGTAATTACAGTAACGCGTTGTTCCCAACACTGGTCAGCACTGCCGGCTGTAGATACATGGTTTATATTTTTCTAATTTGTATTTAAAGCCTCATAGGTATGTTTTATTTAGTTGCAAAAAGGGTAGTGGAGGTGTGCACATCCAACTAGGGCTGAACGATTTTGAAAAAATATCTAATTGCGATTATTTTGACTGATAGTGCAACTGCGATATGATTCGCGATATTAGAGGGAATGATGATTTTTACGTCATTGTTCTCATTTTCATTGAAAAACGTATTCAAATGATTATGGTGTGATTTTTGCGGGGATCTGTACCAAACAAAGATGTTTTCTTTAGTCTGTAGAATATGAGAATATGATGTGTAGGCCAGGACATCTCTGCAGCACCACAATATTTAAAGAGTAACTAAACCCCACCTAAATCTGTGGCGAAGCCTGACACCTAATGGTGAAAAGTAGGGTACTGAACTGGTCATCTGCTATTGGCTGGTCTCTGTGCCCTGTGATGTCACCCTCTATACAGTACAACAGGTGGTGACATCACCTGGCACAAAGACCAGCCAATAGGAGAAGGCCAGTGCAGTACCCCAGTTTTCACCATTAGGTGTCAGGCTTCACCAAAGATTTGGGTTTGGGGTTTAGTTACTCTTTAATTTAAAATGGTATTTTGACACATTTCGCCTTTTAACAAATATTGCGCCTCCTGCGATTTGAAAATTTCAGTAGCCCATATTGCGATTTCTATAAAATTTCTATTAATTGTTCAGCCCTACATCCAACCCACATTAAGGCCAGATGCTGGATGAAATAGTCATGAAAAGTGGTTCAACAAAGCATTATCCGGTTTCGACGCTAAGGTCTTCCTAAGATCCAAATGAAGCATTAAGAACGGAGCTGAATGTGCTGCTGAGACAGACTGACAACATGTATTCTACAGCAGCCTACAACACACATAACATGTGACTTAACCTCTTTTTTTTTTTTTTTAGAGCTACGTTGCAAACACGTCAAAAAGATGTATCAGGAGTGGAATGAAGAGAAGGATGAACTGGTGAAAAAAGAAGAGAGCAGGCAGAAGAAGGAGGACGAGTGGAGAGCAAAGCAGCGGGAGAAGGCGCTGAAGAAACTGGAGAAGGAAAAGAAACGAAAGGAGGAAAAGAAACGAAAGGAGGAGAAATAATTAACCCCGCCTCTTTATTGAGAAACCGGCCCAGTGTTTGGAGCCAGATACAAATGTAGTACCTTCTACATGGTACAGTGTGTACCGCACGCTGTACACACAAGTGATCCTGGCTCGGGACGTCCTGTTACCTCCTGACACGCGGTCGTCTGCTCCCTTCCCGGCCGGGGGGGGAGGAGGTCGCGTGACCATAGGGACCGCGGAGCACATCGGGACCCGGCGACACCAGAAGAGCCTGGTTCAGGTGTCGATTTCCACCCCTTGTGGACTTGGCGGGCGTCTGTGAGGGCGGACGCCGAGACCGGGCCGTTCTCGCCACTTTAGTATCCAACACATACTATGCAGTGGAAACGCACGACGCACTCGTGTAACGTCACACTTAATATATTAAGTGTGAATACTATGAGGTTTCAGACACTGGGCAGGTTCCTGCCACTGTGCCATGCCTCTAATATTTGCCACAGGACACCTCCACCCATTCCTGACATTTCAGCCACCTGACTCTCATCTGAAACCTGTGGATGACAAACATCTTCCCTGCTGTGGACAGACAGCGAGCAACAGAGACCTTCCTCTTCCGGGACATCAGGACTCCTCAGCCACATATCCCATATAATCTACTCTGTTGATGTGATCGATCATGATCGATTGATAATTGATGAATAAAAACATTCATTCTGAGGAACTCATACAAAACCTGTCGTTTACCGCTGATGTTTTACATCCTGAAACATTTTCTGGTAACACTTTACAATAAGGGTCACTAAGCTAAGGGTAAGTTAATGCTTAATAAGCATTAACTAATCCTTAATTAACAGTTAAATTATGTGTAATTTACTAATGGTGTTCATGTTAACTAAGGTATTAATTTATACATTATTTAATAGTTTATAAAGATGACTATTAAATAATGTATAAATTAATACCTTAGTTAACATGAACACCATTAGTAAATGATTACCAGACACATTAGTTAACTGTTAATTAAGGGTTATTTAATGCTTATTATGCATTAACTAACCCTTAATTAATGTACCCTTATTGTAAAGTGTTACCCATTTTCTCATATCAAACTCCTTTGTAGTTGCTGGAAACATCTGGAGGTGATGTCACCTCGTCTACGATTGGCCGGTTATCCACCAAGAAGAAAAACACAACAAACCACTGAATGGAGACAGGAATGCAAAGAACATGCATGTTCTTTGCATTCCTGTTTTTCTAACAAGTGTTAAAGTGTTTTAGGGTGGATTTTTCCTAGCATTATTACTAGTGTTATATTCTTCATTGTCTTCTTTTTATATGATGATAGTGTTTTATCAAATTGTCTAGTTAGTTAATTAGTCATGATAGTCATTAGACATGATACAAATACAAAAACAATAACAGAAACCCAAAACAAATTGACATTGTACAATGGTACAGAGATAAAAACATACTGACATTGTACAAACAAGTTACAAAATATTCTTATTTGTAACTGTAAATAACTTAATATTAAAGTTATTTAATATTCACCAGGACAACTGTCAGCATGTTGAAAAAGCAGAACCACCATACAGGAGAACTACTATACATCCATTCATCCATCCAGCTTCACACTCCATCACATAAAGAAAGCACAGAAACCTTCATTAAGAACATTGGTTTATTCAACAGTGGATCCTTAGTAATAAATAAATGCAGATCATCCATTCCACAATAAAATTGAGGGAAAGCATGTTTTTTTTTAGTTTTTTTTTTTTTTTATAAATGTCCATGTGGAGGATTGATATTGCCATGATGGGAAGACAGCATTGACCAGACAGAGAGACAGATGGACAGACAGGTAAAAACCATACAGATGTGTACAAAGTATTGCGTTTTTTTTTAAATGATTGGTTCTTTCTTTTTCTCTCTTTCTCCCTTCCTCTCTCTCTTTCTCTCGCTCTCTCTCTCTTTCTACTTGGACAAAATGTCTTTATGCAAAGTCTAGTCAGTCTATCATCACCATGATGTGCAAATCAATCATAAATTATAAATACAGTATTGCATCACTTCAAAGTGCTACAGAGAGAGGTGCCGACCATCTTCAAAAAAAAAAACAGGAAAGGTTCATGTTCTTTGTAACCTTGTGTGTGTGTGTGTGTGTGTGTGTGTGTGTGTGTGTTGTGCGTACATCTGGACTCAGGAATAAAAGCACCCATGGTTGGATATTGTGCCTTTGGATGTCTGCTACAGAGTCTAGAGCTGCTGAGCCCGGTCCAGAGAAAACATCATCTCATTAAAAAATATTGAATATCAAACTGTGATGTCATGACAGATAAACATGATGTCAGAGTGTGGTTTCTTAAAATGAACGCCGCCACGGTAGTTTGTAGTTTGGCCTGTTGTAAATTGTAAATACAGTATTGCATCACTTCAAAGTGCTACGGAGAAAGAGGTGTGGACAATCTTCAAAAGGAGGGGAGTGTTACGGTCTCTGTGTTGTGTGTGTGTGTGTGTGTGTGTGTGTGTGTGTGTGTGTGTGTCAGGACTCAGATATACAATGAATGTACAAAATATTAGGGACATTTTCCTCTTCCTGATATTGAGTTGGAGCCTCTTTTGCACAATGTCAATTATCGGTAACACTTTACAATTAAGCATTATTAATTAACGGTTAACTAATGTGTCTGGTAATCATTTACTAATGGTGTTCATGTTAACTAAGGTTCATGTTAACTAAGGTATTAATTTATACATTATTTAATCGTCATGTTTATAAACTATTAAATAATGTATAAACTAATACCTTAGTTAACATGAACACATTAGTAAATTACACATTAGTTAACTGTTAATTATTATTAATTAACAGTAAATTGGTGACCCTTATTAGTGACCCTTATTGTAAAGTGTTACCCAATTATCTCAAAGCTTCAAAAAATCGTTCTCAAATTTGACCTGCATATCCTCCTTTGTGATTGGTTTAGATTTAATAAGGGAAATCAATAAGGGATAACGGCTTTTTACCTGGATCCATTAAAAAGAGAGTGTCCCTAGTATTTTGTGTAAAAGCACCATGTTTGGATGTTGTGTCTTTGCGGCATGTGGGTCTCCTGAAACAAAAAAAAATGGGAGTGTTTCATTCCGAAAAGATACACACCCGTTCCTCATCCGTGAATATTTTATAAAAACACACACAGTTTTTATAAAAGGGGGCGGGGCAAGCAAAAACAATAATTTTCTCCTTCGGGGATCAACAAAGTGTAATTTTGAGCCATTCTGTGCTTGACTTTCCTACATTTACTATGTAAGAGAAGGCATCTTTTTGTTTTCAGAGTTGTGGAAATCTCATTTTGTTGTAAAAACTCTTTATATATTTTCTGTTATGTGTGTTTTTCAGGTGTATTTGTTTTTCAGGTTGTCGTATTATGAGAGAAACATTTCTACGTTTCAGTTTTTTACCCGTATTGCTTTTCCTTTTTTTTTTTTTCCTTATTTTAGTTGAATTGAAGGTTTAAATGTTGATGTATGGTTTGGGGGAGTTTGTTTCATGACATCATGGTTCAGGAAACCAGTTCAAACACCAGTGTACATTTTCCAAAAAAAATGTTTTGTCAGCCTGAAAAATTACACAGTTTCAAAGGTCAAATCTACTGGGTCCCAATTTGGACTCACACCTACCATGTACACCCTATGTGTGTGTGTGTGTGTGTGTGTATGTGTGTGTGTGTGTGTGTGAAGAAAGACAGTCTTTTTGCTCTATTCACATTGTACTGCAATGCAAATTCCAGCTGAGATTGAGCAATTTGCTTTCTGGTTTCTAAAAAAAAAAAAAAAAAAAAAAGAGAAATGTGGCTCTGGCAGATCCAGGTCCGCCTCGCTGAATCCAGGGGAAACCTTCAGGGACAAGGCACAAACACCTCGACAGGCCCCGCCCCCAAAACCCCCTCAGACCTACAAGGAAAATCCAGGAGAGGAACCCGATACCTCAGGGTGCCGCACATGCTCAGTTAGGGCCGGGCGAAATCGACAATATCACCATAATCACGTTAAATAATCAAATTAATGTTCATCCTGTTGAGTGGTAGTGTTATGTGTGATGTCAAACAAAAGTGACATTTTCAAACAATATTCCTACCCAACTTTTTACGTTTTTAAATTTAAAAAATGATTGTTCTTGTGTGTCACGATTTCCCAAAAATCACCACATCATCACCATATTATAATATTGAATTATCGCCCGGCCCTTTCCTCAGTGTCGTGTTTTACCCAGTTAGAAGAAAAAAGATTGACAGTATTGTTGAATATTCACATCGTACAACAAGTCACTTAGTCTCATATTCAGCCTTCAGATCTTATTTTTTCTTAAACCGAGAGAAACATTCTGCCGTGAGGAGAGATAACTCCACTTGTTTCCAATGCAGCTTCACTTGTTTCAGGACTTTTCTAGAAATGAGTGTCAGTCTGTTGAAACCAGTCAGAATAAGGCAGATCACTGCACTGTAGTCGAGAAAATGAAGCTTGATTCTACTAAATTCTTCAAATAAGTTGATTTGCATTGGAAACAAGTGAAATGATCAAACCCCACTGGCAGATTTTTTCATTTGTTTTAAAAAAAAAATTGCAATTTCAGGACTCAATAATCGACTAAATCAGTGATTCTCAACCTTTTTTTTTTTATATCAAGGACCTTAATCTAGTCCACATTAGAGATTCTGTCTCTTGAACCCAAATCTGAGAATATTTTTATTGTCAGATATGATTTTGTCCAGAATCCCATGACTCTCTGTATTGTAGGTAGAGAGATAACAGAGAAACTATGATCAAAATAATCATTATTCTACATTCTCTAAGTGTGTTAACTTCTTGTAAATAAATTAATACTGAAGTCTAACAATTGATCACTTTGCTGGGGACCCCCTGGAACCCCCTCAAGGACCCCTGGTGGTCCCCGGACCCCACGTTGAGAACCACTGGACTAAATGACTTGTTAAGATGGAGATTTTCCATATTTTGTGCCGACTCCCTCCTCTCCTCTCCTGGCTTTTTCTTTCCTTGCCTCACATTCAAACAAATGGAGGATTTTCTTTCATGTAGGGGCCACATGTGAGGGGTTTCCTACGGTGTGTATCAGGGGCCGGAGGGAAGGGGTTTCCCAGTCCATTTTCATAGGGCCCGGGCCTTTATTTGGCATCTTCTTCTTTATTTATTTAGTCTGTCTTTGTCCTCTTCAGGAGGGAAAAAAGGGGGGGGAGCGAAGGGAGAATCGGGAGAGATGAGAGGAGGAGGATGAGAAGGAGGAGTGAAGGAGAGGAGGGATATAAAAGGATGAAAGGGAGAGGAGAGGAGAGGAGGGTGTGCGTGGGAGAGAGAGAGAGAGAGAGAGAGAGCGAGGAAGGGGATGTATGAAAGACAGGAAGCTCCAGTCAGATCGCCAACATAGCACCTGTCACTGAAGAGACTCCTGCTTTCTATCACCAGCTTCCTCTCTCTCTCTCTCTCTCTCTCTCTCTCTCTCTCTCTCTCTCTCTCTCTCTCTCTTTTCACCCTCTTTGACTCCTCCCCTCTTTTCCCCCATCGATCTCTTTTGTCTGGCAACAGGACACCCCGAGGGAAAGAGAGAGGGTGCTTAAGATTCCTCCTTCCTTCCTTCCTCCCTCCCTTCCTTCCTTCCTTCCTGTGTCCATCTCCTCTCCTAAAAGACCTGTCGTCTCCATAGCAACAGCCCCCCCCCCCCCTTCCCCTCCCCTGGACCACCTGACCCTGTGTTCATACTGAGCTTATTCAGTTGGTGGTCGTGAATGTGTGTGTGTGTGTGTGTGTGTGTGTGTTTTCTTTTCAGAGAGAGGGTCTATCTTCAGTACATGTCAGTTCATCACTCTCTCCTGACAGGCTTCACTGAAACCACGTTCAAAAGTGTTTTCATCTGATTGGTCGGTTCCAGTGAATCATGTGTGAGTGGGAGGAGTTTCGCCCCGGATCCTCCCTCAAGCGTATTTCTTTTTTTTTTTTTTCTACAGTTGCACCTCTGCTCCTCCTCCTCCTCCTAAAACCGAGCGAGTCTTTCAGTCTTTTGAGTTTTTGAATCAGGCACCGTGATGCGTCTTAACCCCCCGGCCCCAAGAGACTGACGGCTCTCTCAGCCAATCACGGCCCAGCCTGCTCTCGGGGGTACAGTTGTCCGTCGAGGGCGGGGAGGGCCGACGACCGACCGGGCCGTCCATCAGCAGCCGGGCGAGGTCGTGATGGGGCTGTGGTGCAGGTAGGCGGGGTTCACCACGGAGACCGGGAAGCTGAAGATGAAGGGGGAGGTGGGCGTGGCCGTCGCCGAGGCGCTCGCCGCCGACGGCTTGGGCCCGAGGAGCGGGCTGGCGGCGGCGGCTTCGGCGGCGCACGACGTGGCGAGCAGCTGGGACTCGAACTGCAGCAGCTGGCCCATGAAGCTGAAGTTGGGGGAGATGATGCTGCGGCGGCGGCGCACGAACTCGAAGGCCTCGTCCAGACGCACGCGCTTCCTCTTCATCAGGTAGGCCAGGCAGATGGTGGCGGAGCGGGAGATGCCGGCCTGGCAGTGGACCAGCACCCGGCCGCTGGAGTCCCGGACCGAGTCTGGGGGGAGAGAGGCGAGGGGTCAGAGGTCAGAGGTTACCGTGAATTCCAATATGCTTCATTTACACGCAATGAAAAATTTTTGCTTTTTGCACTTTTTCACAAATATATTTTTCTCTCTTCTTGCATCCATTGCATCTGCCACCATCCATCCTTTTTAATTGTATTGGGATCAATATTTTGTATTTCTGTGTTTTTATTGTGACTTGCTATGAGCTGAATTTCCCTGGTGGACGATAAAACCTGAACTGAACTGAACTGAACTGAGGTTACACTGAAGGATTCCTGCTTTTTTTTTACGTTGCCCTGATAACAATCGTAAAATCTGAGTAATTTATTTGAACTTTGAGTTTTTCCTCCTTAAGTTTGGTTCAGGTGAGAAAAACCCCATCTGGACTCTGGTGTCACCAAATAACGACACAGAGAGTCTCAGTGCGGTTTGTTAGGAGTGAGAACAAAATCTGAACCAACTGCAGGAAACCACATAACACAAGGGATTATGGGTAATAAGGAGACAAATGCAGTTCCTCCTGCTTGCAGAACAAACTGCAGTCTGGACTGATGCTCATATTCAGCCATTTCTTCATGTGTTCTGAACTGCTATGAACACCACAGAAGAAGAGGCAGAAACCACCAGGTGAGAAACATCAAACTAAATCAAGTGCAAGTGTAGAACTTGGAGTCATCCGCCTTCTCTTTCACACCTCCTCCCTCCCTCTCTCTCTCTCTCGTTCGCCCCCCATCTCTCCTTCTCTGTACCTCTCTCTCCCTCTCAGATGCCTGTCTCTCTCTCTCTCTCTCTCTCCATCTCTCACTCTCTTGCTCTCTCACATGCTAACACAGATTTAAGGTAACTCTGTGCACCCAGTAACAGTGGATGAGTCAGACTCTGGTCCCACAGCAGCTAACTATGACGCATACCAGCACCTACACACACACTCACACACACACACACACACACACACACACACACACACACACACACACACACACTCACACACACACACACACACACAGCAGAGTACATGCTCCCCGACATGCAGTCAGAGCAGATGCATGGAAACCGCTCATACGCACACAGTATACACACACAGCAAAGATATGCAAAGCAGACACAAAACACACACGTGTTTCTAGATGGCAACACACACACACACACACACACACACACATACACACACACACACACACAAACACACACACAAGTCACAAGTCACACCAAGCACAAACTGAGCTTTGAAAAAAAAAGCCATGTTCTCAAAATTACATATTTCCAGTCTGCAAAACACCTTTTCCTCAACTCAAAAAATAAATGGTCATTTAGTCTTTGTTAGATATTGATTGTTATTAAGGGAGTTTAATTTAATTTAATTTAATGGGGTGTTTTGGATGAAAAAATAGCAGCCACAGCAATGACCACTAATCACCAAAGTTTTTAAAAAGGGGATTTTTGCAGATTACCGCTTTCAATATGAACTAAGAATGAACCGCATATTACACAACACACACGCTGTGGCCTCCAGGGAACCAGGAGCTGCTGTCTTTGTGCTTACAGAGAGAGAAGAGAGCATCTTCTTTTTATGTGATGTTAATGTGATGTATTTCCTGTTGAAACAGGATGTTGGGGGCGGGGCATAATGCAGTGAGGGAACATTCAATCAAGTGCAAACCAATGGGAGATCAGTTAGGGAGAGAAAGGTAGTTTGATTTGATGAGAGCGGCAGAGGGGCGGGGCTGTTCAAAAAATCTCTGATGGTTTTATTGGTTGGAATTTTTATGTCACCCCCGGGTACACAATGAGATAATCACTAAATGTTTTCTGTTTTCCAGGACGAAAAGTAATGAGATTTTCATATGAAAACACAATAAAATATTTTTTTGGTCTTTTTTTTTTGGCATAAATTGTCAAATAGGTGTTTAGTTACTATGACCTAAAAAAGGCAAAAACAGCACTTTTCATTTCAGTGTGACTTTAATGCATTTGTACTGGTAAGACTTCCTTCCCACACACACACACACACACACACACACACACACACACACCTCACACACGTTCTCGCTCACTGACCTATGAACTCGATGGCCTCCAGGAACCAGGAGCTGATGTCCGCCTTGTGGTTGTCCTCCACAGGAATGCACTTGTACTGGTAGGCCCCCTCGAAGTGGTTGGGGCAGTCGGCCGACACGTTGAGCAGCGCCGAGATCCCCATGGCGTCCAGGACCTCCTTCTTGGCGGCGTGGAGCGCGCTGCCGAGGTAGAGGAACGGGAGGATCTCCACCGGGCCGCCCTGCAGCGGGACAGATGGGACGGGCACTCGTTCATTATTCCTTCATTTATTTATCAGCAGCACAGAGGGAGATTTGGAGAGGGTGGGGGTGGGGGGGTGGGGGGGTGAAGGGGGGTGGGGGGGGGGGTGAAGGGGGGGTCCCCACATGGAGAGGAGACAGTGTAATTTAGTTAGTTGTTAATTAAAATAGTTAATTGACACCTAAATCCTTTCATTTGAAGAGGCGTTCTGAG
>NW_027284801.1:5000-12182 GCF_046629955.1 Centroberyx affinis | reverse complement strand
ATATAGTCACACTGACATAAATCTGTGTTCTTGCCAAAATATTTCACCAAGGCTTTAGTTACTCACGTTTCTACCGTATTGTACAAAACCATATCCTTCCATATGTAAACATTTTGTCATTTTATCTAATAGCCGAAAATGTGAAATCTCAAAACTCCTCCCGTTTTGCCGTAGTTTCCTCATTTAAAATTCATGAGATTCTACGAGCCGTTTTGATTGGCTGCCCTTAGTGACATCACTCAGGACCAACAGGGTGAAGCCACTCCCACTCACCCAGTCTCATTTGCTGCCTTTTTTCGTCAGAGCCTAAAGCCCAACCCTCTGATCGGGGCGGGCCAATCAGAGCAGAGGCTCATTATCATAAACTCAAGACACTGAGAGGCTGAACAGACATTACAGCAGCTGGAGTAGTTTTTTTTTTACCTATAGACTAAACTAACATTTTTAAAGACCACAGGGAAGTGTTTTAAATTGTTAAAAAAAAGAGTAAAATATGAGACCTTTTTAAAAGTCATAACAATACTGGCTCCTGATTGGCCGACAGTAGTGGCTCCTCTAATTCAAATGAGGTAAACCTGCTGAGTTGAGGCTTCCGGTTTAAATGCTGTAAAATTTCAGTCATTCTTTAGTGAGGCGGCCAATCAGGACCGAGTCAAGCTGTGATGCGTTTCCTGGAGTTAGTCTGTCTGAGGCAGCGTTTTCCACCATGTTGTGCCTGTCTGTAATTTAGATTCTGTCTTTCCGTGTTTTCTTGTTTTTTTTGTGGACGTTGTGCCTTCATAAGTGTTTATTTTTGTCCCTCTTTTTCACCGTACAAATCAGCTAGACCAGATTAGGGCGTTTTCACACCTATAGCTTGTTTGCTCTGGTCCGAATCGGTTGATGAGTTTGTAAACTTGGAAAAATCCAAGCGAACCAAAATGCATCACTACAAACCACGTGAGAACGTTCACTCCGCTTATTGGTCAGATGTGTCTGGGGCGGGAGCAAGAAAGTAAATACAGGAAGAAGGTCCTTGGCGTTGGCATTTGCTCATAACTGTTGTAATTATCTGGGAAATATACCAGGCAGCACTGTACCAGCAGAATGCCCAATGCACTTCGAGGAAACGTCTTGAAAATGCTATACTGGCTATACCTGCTGTACCTGCTGTACCTGCTGTACCTGCTGTACCTGCTGTACCTGCTGTACCTGCTGTACCTGCTGTACCTACTGTACCTGCTGTACCTGCTGTACCTGCTATACCTGCTATACCTGCTGTACCTGCTGTACCTGCTGTACCTGCTGTACCTGCTGTACCTACTGTACCTGCTGTACCTGCTGTACCTGCTGTACCTGCTGTACCTGCTACAGGAGCCGTTTAGCTTAAATTTGTGGACTAAATTGAGTACACCTGGTAGTTGGGTCGGATCGAGGTCGGATCACGTTCCCACCACAAACGAACCGCTCCAGAGTTCGTTTGCGGGACCGGACCGAGACCGCCTCCTCTAAAGGGTCTCGGTGCGGTTGTTTCGGTCCGGACCCGAGTGCGATTACTGTGTTCACACCTGTCCAAACGAATCGCACCAAGGGTGGAAAACGAACCAGAGTCTGATTTAACCGGACTAAAAGTGCAGGTGTGAAAACGCCCTGAGACTGGACCAGCCCGGGTCAGGAGTTAGATGTGTGTCCTGTGTTTGCAGGAGGAACTCGGTGGAGGAGCAGGACTCGTACCGAGGCCAGCCGGGAGTCTGCGGTCTCACCAACCTGGGAAACACCTGCTTCATGAACTCTGCTCTGCAGGTCTGACACGCACACACACACACACACACACACACACACACACACACACACACACACACACACACACACACACACACACACACACACCACTGCTGCTGTGCAAAAACTCTGTAAAAAATACATTTTAAGGAATGACTCAAACAATACCCATTTCTCACTGACTGACTCTCTCTCTACCTTTTCTATCTTGTTCTGTCTTCCTCTTCTCCCTCCTCCTCCTCCTCCTCTTCCCCCTCCTCCTCCCCCTTGCAGTGTCTCAGTAACACTCCTCCTCTGACGGAGTACTTCTTGCGTAGCTCCTACCTGGAGGAGCTGAACTTCACCAACCCTCTGGGGATGAAGGGGGAGATCGCCGAGGCTTACGCTGATGTCATCAAACAGATGTGGTCCGGCCGCCATTACTCTGTGGTGCCACGCATCTTCAAGGTGTGTGTGTGTGTGTGTGTGTTTACCTGCTTGAGACTTGACTTGATGCATGAAGAGAAGACTTGAGACTCGACTTGACTTGGGTTCTGGTGACTTGGGGCTTGACTTTGACTTGTACTTTGATGACTTGAAAAGGTTTCTTTTTTTTTATCACTTTATTTTTGTAGTTTTTGTTTTAGTGGAACACAAATGCACAGGAGAACTGAACAGACAGGTCACCAGGGGTCATACAATACAGCTCTTATGTTATCAGTAGTTACTTTCCCAATAGTCCCAGGAAGAAAGAGAGGCATGAAGAGAAAACATCAACAGGGCATCAAGTAAAGATCACCTCAAGTCCATATCAGTCTCAGTCCATCTAGTCTTCAAAGTAAGTTAAAATGATTATTGTCTTATGACATTTATCTAACAAGATCACATACAAACCCGTTTTGGGGGGAAAAAAATATAAATGTGATGATACTGGTAAACCACATACATAAAGTTAAGGGAGGAGAGAAAAAGTAATATCCATATTCATATGTAATAGTTATTGCTTTTTTGGTACTTACAAGTAATACTTTAAGAAGGTACTTGTCCTGAGCGTTAAATTCGGTTGGTATATTACCTAAATATATAGTGCCAAAACTAAAATCAATCTGACTTGAAAAGGTTTCTAAAGTCTTGACTTGAGATCTTGTGTTTGTGTAAATGACTTAGATTGAAAGTGATGAGATTTGTTCCAGCAGACGACTGAATTTAAATTCTGTTTTCTGAATTTCTATGGAATGATTGAATTTATTGAAGTTGAAACTGATTATAGAAATCAAACTCATGATGCTCTTACCAAGTTTTTATCCTATTAAAGCCATATTGCATTGAAAAGTCCTAGATATTTAGTTTTCTTTAAGATATTAAATTGATACTGGACTCTTGATTTGGTCTGACTTGACTTGCTGTTCTACATTCAGACTTGAGACTTGACTTGAGACTTGGGCCTCAAGACTTGAAACTGATTGGAGCAAAGTTGGTCACACCTCTGGAAACTGAATATATGCAGGTATTACAGTTTCCATCCTGGAATGATATAATAGCAAAACATGTTGAAAGGTTGATTCCAAGTCTTGAACGCTTATTTGTTTTTTTATTCTTCCGTCTGTTCAGAAGTCTCTGCAGTCCATTTGCTCATCATAGAGCTTTCATTCTCATTTACTGCTTAAGAAGTTCTGAGGAAATTCCACTGGCTCAGCTGACTGACATGAAAGGAAATTGAAGGCAGCTCTGATGTACCTGGCCTGCATTTTGATGTGTGATTTAATGTGTGTGTGTGTGTGTGTGTGTGCGTGTGTATGTGTGTGTGTGTGTGTGTGTGTCCAGACCAAGGTGGGTCACTTTGCGTCTCAGTTCCTGGGCTACCAGCAGCACGACAGCCAGGAGCTGCTGTCCTTCCTGCTGGACGGCCTGCATGAAGACCTGAACCGCGTCAAAAACAAGGAGTACATCGAGCTGCGGGACGCAGACGGACGGCCGGACCAGGTACCCCCGTCCACACTGACCCCGTCCACACAGACCCCGTCCACACTGACCCCGTCCACACTGACCCCGTCCACACAGACCCCCCGTCCACACTGACCCCGTCCACACTGACCCCGTCCACACTGACCCCGTCCACACAGACCCCCGTCCACACTGACCCCGTCCACACTGACCCCGTCCACACAGACCCCCCGTCCACACTGACCCCGTCCACACTGACCCCGTCCACACTGACCCCGTCCACACAGACCCCCCGTCCACACTGACCCCGTCCACACTGACCCCCCGTCCACACTGACCCCGTCCACACTGACCCCGTCCACACTGACCCCGTCCACACAGACCCCCCGTCCACACAGACCCCCCGTCCACACTGACCCCGTCCACACTGACCCCCCGTCCACACTGACCCCGTCCACACTGACCCCGTCCACACTGACCCCGTCCACACTGACCCCGTCCACACTGACCCTGTCCACACAGACCCCGTCCACACTGACCCCGTCCACACTGACCCGGTCCACTCTGACCCCGTCCACACTGACCCCGTCCACACTGACCCCGTCCCACAGGCTGCTTAGATCGGCCTCCAGTTTATTGTCATGTGCATTAAAAATATAATGAAAACACATTTTTACATTTTTGGTATTCAGCTCCCTTTCTTATCCAGAGTTACTGTGTGTTCGCCTTGTTTCTCACTTTATTGTGTTTTTAACCTTTATAATAACTTACTCAGTTGTTGTATGTATTTTTTTGGTTCCTTTCACTCTATAGCACTTACGGTGCGTTTTCACAGGTTCCGTCATTTCCTTGCTTCCCATTCATTTTTTATGTAAGCGGCCGTGCAATGCATTCTGGGAGCACCACGCCAAGTTCCCGATCCCAGAGAGTGAACAAACTCTCAAACTAGCAGGAGATCTAACATGAATCAAGATTCAGTGGATTTCACGCCTCAAATATTTTCAGAAACGTGTGAAATAAGAGAGAGTTTCTGAACAAGCCGCCATTTTTTTTTGTAGTTTGAAAACCAGAGACAGAAACAAAGGACCGCCCAAAGAATGCGTTCGACCAATCAGACGCAGCCTTTTGATCCTTTGATGGCAGATGAAAGCACTACTGGTCGTTTGAAAGTTTGAAATAAACCCAGGAAGACGTTACATTGGGTTTTAACATTTGGGAGAAATTTGTGTTTATGTGTAAGATAAAGAGATCACCTGTCAATCATCTATCGTGACTCCGCCTACTTTATTTCAGTGGCGCGCCCATCAAGCGGCCGATGTTACTGTCCGATGACGCTCCTGTGAAAACATCAGCAGTAACTTCCATGGGAACAGCACCAAACAAATGTCCTTACTATTTACCGTTATCACAATTATTGACGTTTCTCCTTCCTGTCCCGCAGGAAGTGGCGGAGGAGGCGTGGCGGAACCACCGGCGGCGGAACGACTCGGTGATCGTCGACACGTTCCACGGCCTCTTCAAGTCCACGCTGGTCTGCCCCGAGTGCCGCAAGGTGTCCGTGACCTTCGACCCCTTCTGCTACCTGAGCGTCCCGCTGCCCGTCAGCAAGGAGCGCGTCATGGAGGTCTTCTTCGTCTCCCTGGACCCCAACGCCAAACCTGTTCAGGTGAGAAACCATCTGATTTAAAGTCTTGGGTTGAGTCTCTTCCTCCATGATAAAACCCCCAAATCAGTGATTCTGTGATCTGTTGCAGACTGGAGAATTGTGTTTTTTTCTCTCTCTCCATTCACTGCCATTGTCTGGAGGAACAGTCTGAAAATCACTTCTAGCACATAAAGGAACGCCGACAAAGCAGATTCTCATATTCAGCCATAGCTCTCTAAATCGGCTGCAGATGGTCCAAAATGCTGCTGCAAGGCTGATTACTGGTTCAAAAAAAATATGAACGTATCACACCGATTTTAGCCGCACTTCACTGGCTTCCCGTCAGTTTTAGAATCGATTTTAAGATTTTATTGATAACCTTTAAGGCCCTACATGGTCTGGCTCCCGGCTACATTTCTGAGCTCCTGACCCCATATGTGCCACAGCGTAACCTGTGATCCTCAGAGGCAGCCTCCCTGGTGGTACCGAGGTCCAGGCTGGTCACAAAGGGTGATCGAGCTTTTACTATCAGAGCACTGAGGCTTTGGAATAGCCTGCCTGAGGGTCTTAGGTTAGCCAATACAGTTTCTTCTTTTAAATCTCTTTTAAAAACATATTTTTATAAAAAGTCCTTTTTAACATCTTAATGTATCTTAATAACTTTTTCTGTTCACTTAGTACATTCTTTTAATCTTCTTACAGCATATTTAAACAAAATGTCCTTTAAATATCATGTTGTGTATGGCTTCTCTGGTTTCTGTATGTTTGGTTTAGTTCCTTCCCTTGATTACAGTTGTACTGCTTGCTCTTACCTTTGTTTTATTCCTTTTCTGTATCCAATGTTTTACTGTTTTTTATTTTATTTTTTCTAATTATTTTATTATAAAGCACCTTGTAACCTTGTTAAGAAAGGTGCTATATAAATAAAGTTTATTATTATTATTATTAATATATAAAAAACTAGTCATGCTGCTGAATTGTTTTGAAGTGACATACTTTCTTTATGTTTATTAAACATTTCAGTCTGAACAAGTGGAACACTGAAATCCAGTCGGAGGAAACTTATGATGGAACGAAGAAAATAATACGTTTACCAATAATTGTAAATAGGCAGCAAAAATAGTGAGAGACTCATTTTTATATATTGGCAGAATCTGCTCCTGTCTCCCAGCTTTTATTTTGCCTATTTACAATTATTGGTAAACGTATTATTTTCTTCGTTCCATCAGCAGTCTCCGATTGGATTTCAATATGACACTTGTTCAAACTGAAATGTTTTCACATCTGTATCAGTGTATCTGCTGTGTGTTAATGTGTGTGTGTGTGTGTGTTAATGTGTGTGTTAATGTGTGTGTTTGTGTCTGCAGCATCGTGTTGTGGTTCCTAAAGCAGGGAAGGTTTCTGACCTCTGCTCCGCTCTGTCAGAGATGACCAGCGTACCGGCCAGCCAGGTCAGTCTCTGTGTGTGTGTGTGTGTGTGTGTGTGTGTGTGTGTGTGTGTGTGTGTGTGTGTGTGTGTGTTGTAGATGGTAGGAGCTGATGTCTTAACACCATTTGTTATACAAGATCTGCCACGTTAACTATGTCTGTGTTTAAGATTATACTAGCTGAAGGTACTGCAAGATCTACCATGCTAACTCTGTGTGTGTGTGTGTGTGTGTGTGTGTGTGTGTGTGTGTGTGTGTGTGTGTTTCAGATGGTGGTCGCTGATGTGTTTAACCATCGTTTCTATAAGATCTACCATGCTGATGAGTCTCTGAGCTGTATACTGGACAGAGACGACATCTTTGTGTACGTATAAAAACTCTGTGTGTGTGTGTGTGTGTGTGTGTGTGTGTGTGTGTGTGTGTGTG
>NW_027284801.1:0-2500 GCF_046629955.1 Centroberyx affinis | reverse complement strand
CTTCTCCTCTCCTTGTCTCCTCTCCTCTCCCCTCTCCTCTCTCCTGTCCTTGTCTCCTCCTCTCCTCTCCTTGTCTCCTCCTCTCCTCTCCTCTCCTCCATGGTGGGACACACACACACACAAACCGCTCTCCAATTACAACAGTAATAAAGTGATAAGAGCAGAGCAGACAGGCAGTCAGGAGTTTGATGCAGTGCAATAAAAAGTAAAAACACAAAGCTGTTATACAGGAACAAGATGACACATCGTTTCCTCTTCAGTCAAACCTTCAGCGCTGAACAATTCTCCAACTTCAAAGCTGCAGCCGCCGTGAAGTTTTCTGTTTGTTTATCGATCGCCTTCCGGTTTGATTTTCCCACAAAACGGCACGTAAACACAATACTGTAGCAGCCGACTCGGAAGACTCCCGGATGTCGGACTTTCCCGGCGGCACATGAACGCAGCACGATAGTTAACAGCTAAAAAAAAAAAAATGATAACAGTCTGATGGTGGAAATCGCAGATCCAGATCACCACCAAAATCTGTTCAACTGGTTTAGTGACACAGATACAGTTGATTACAGATGCATTACTCCGGATCATCAGCTGTGTGTCTATGTGCATGTGGGTTTATCTGTTGGCCACATTCCCTTTATTATTCTATTTTCCTATTGTATTGTATTGTATTGTATTATTGCTATTGCAAGTTCAAGTTCAATCAGGGACTTTATTTGTCCCTGGTGGGGCAATCGGTTATGCAGCAGTGGGACGCATACATTTAGCACACATAAAACACAGGGCACATGAATACAACTCTAGACCAAAAGACATAAATACACAGTAAAAATACTCAGTCAATTAAAAAGATACAACAACCGTTTACACCGTTTGCCGATACATAACTACCGTTTCCTCCTAGAGTTTAGCAGGGAGATGGCAGAGGGGATGAAGGAGTGTTTGTATCTGTTGGTTTTAGCTGGTGGAAGTCTGAGGAGGAACCAGATGGCAGAAACCGAAACTGTTGATGTAAAGGAACAATCAGACAGGATGGATTCTGCTTTCTTATATAACTGTTTGTTGAGTCCTGCAGAGTTTCCTGTGCAGTGCCAGTTATTTTGCTACAGACATTAACCACCTTATCGAGTACATTTTTGTGTTTTACCTTGAGAGATTGATGCCAGCAGATAAAGGAGAAAGTGAGCACAGACTCAATAAAACATCGATAAAACATTGTCATCAGGGTCCTGTCAACCTGGAACTTAGAGAGTTTCCTGAGACAAAAGAGACGCTGCTGGCTTTTCTGTACACCATGTCAGTATTAGGGCTCTAACATACTCCATGTAAGGAACGCATGCGCTAATGCGAGTACTCCGCCTACGCAAGCTGTTTGCTGACATAGTAAACACGCATAGACCGTGTCACTTGTCACTTGTCACTTGTTATAAATCGCTAATCCACAAGGGGAAGCAAAGCCAATCTGATGCTGGAGCGGGGCATTTAAAAATGGCTGCCGTGGATGAATTTGTGCTGCTATACATGTTCCATCACCGCAAAAAGAGAGCAATGAAAAGAAGATGGTACATGCGTCTGACAGCCAGCTGTTCTTCCAAATCTGCCGCCACTGACATTTGTTTACACAGGAAATTACTTCTTCATTGGTAGTTCCTCCTTTTGTAGTGATTTTCATGTAGCGTCCCTACCTGACGTGTGATATTGCAGCAGACGTTTGCGTCGCGTTACAGATTTTTGCCCTACACATTTTGCTACGCGAGACACGTCCCGTGCGTTGCCCTTTGCGTTGTTGCATGCGCTCCTTACATGGAGTATGTTACAGCCCTTACTCTCAAATGTCAGTTTATTGTCTAGTATAGTTCCCAAATACTTGCAGGACTCCACTATTTCTATATTCTGGCCATCAATCACTGTACTGACAGGAGAGGGGTGAGAATGTCTAAAATCAATACACATATTCTCAGTCTTTGACACATTCAGTACTAAAAACGATTCATGACACCAGTTTGAAAAATAGTCAACAACAGGACCATGGGAAATGTCCTCTGTTTAGCAGGCTCACTAAGACTGTGTCATCAGCAAACTTCAAGATGTGATGTTTTCATACGTGCTGCGGCAGTCAGTGTACAGTATGTTCAGTATTACACTGTTTTGTAAGCTGGGCACATTTGTAAAAGAGGACTTGCCTTCAACATGTTTTCCCTGTGTAAATAACGGTTACTAACTAACTACCGGTAACTAACTAACTAACTACCGGTAACTAACTAACTAACTAAGTACCGGTAAGTAACTAACTAACTACCGGTAACTAACTAACTACCGGTAACTAACTAACTAACTAACTAACTACCAGTAACTAACTAACTACCGCTAACTAACTAAGTAACAAACTACCAGTAACTAATTAACTACCGGTAACTAACTAACTAACTGTAACAAACTAACTAACTACCAGTAACTACCAGTAACTAACTAACTACTGGTAACTAACTAACTACCGCTAACTAAC
>NW_027284800.1:0-19192 GCF_046629955.1 Centroberyx affinis | reverse complement strand
TTTACCTATATCCCTATTGTATTGGACACAGTGAATGACTTCTGGCATTGCGTGTGTGTGTGTGTGTGTGTGTGTGTGTGTGTGTGTGTGTGTGTGGGGCTCGGCTCTGAATGACTCTGAGGCAGTATGGAGTACATGGTTGGGCTGAATAAGAACAAGATCTTATCTGAGCTTCAAGACTGGAATCGACAGTCTTTGCATTTTCTTCTCCGTAATGATTTTCCCGTTGGACTCAACAGCAAAAAGCTGTCCATCACTGTTTTGACACCATTTAGCCTCAATCTAATTCTTATTCTGGTGATGTTTATGGTTTTCAGACATTTAGAAAGCATTTAACATGTTTTTTTTTATGACAAGCTGAAATGAATACTTTACTGCAGTGATTCTCACCTTTAAGAACCCATAATTTAGCCCACATTAGGGCCACAGACCCCCATTTGATGAGGTTTTGTCTCTCAGACACAAATCTGAGAATATCTTTATTGCTAGATATGATTTTGTCCAGAATTCCATGACTATCTGTATTGTAGGTAGAGAGATAACAGTGAAACTTTGATCAAATAGTCATTCTTCTACATTCTCTAATTGTGTTCACTTCTTGTAAATGAAATAATGAAGTTTAACAATTCATAATTTTGCTGGGGACCCCCTGGAACCCCCTCAAGGACCCCTGGTGGTCCCCGGACCCCACGTTGAGAACCACTGCTTTACTTTTGTCAACCTGAAATGAGGGAGTATGTGCAAAAACTGGCTGTGGTTCTTTAGTGTTTAACTTAATATACTACTATCAATATAAAACTGAAGTATTAAATTAAAGTAAATTACTGAATTAAAGTAAATTAAACTTTCTTATCCACATGTGCATAGGTGTGTGTGTGTGTGTGTGTGTGTGTATATGTGTGTGTGTGTGTGTGTGTGTGTGTGTGTGTGTGTTTTCTTAAAGGTTCACATTTGGGAAGAGAGAAGAAAAAGGTTGGCAGAGGAGAGGGGAAGAGGGGGAGCCAAGAAGAGAAGAGAAGGAAAGATGAGAGAAGAAATAAAGAGAAGAGAAGAATAGTGAGAAGACATGAGAGGAGGATATGATGAGGGAGAGGGAGAAGAGAAGAGGAGGAAAAGGCAGGGGGAGGAGAGAAGAAATGTGAGGAGAAAAACAGAGAGGAGAGGTGAGGGAGAGGCAGGGAGAGGAGAAGAGGGGAAGAAATAAGAAGAGAAGACTGAGAGAGAGAGACAAGAAAAGGGCAGGAGAGAGAGAAAGCAGAGGAGAGGAGGACAGCAGAAGAGAAGAGGAGAAATGAGGAGGGGAGGAGGAGAGAACAGAAGATAAGAGGAAAAGGGGACACGGGAAAAGGGAGGAGAGCAGGGGAGGGGAGAAGGGAAAATGAGGACAGCGGAAGAGAAGAGAGGAGAGGAGAAGGAGAGCAGGAGAGAGAAGACAGGAGAAAAATCAGAGAAGAGAGGAAAGGAGGGGAGAGGAGGAGAAGAAAGGAGAGTGGAGTTGTGTAAATCCCACCCAAATCCCACCTCACCATATACTGTATATGCTGTATATACCTCTAGAGACCTACAGTGTAGCTCTTCTTCATCTTCCCTTTCATCTTCCCTTTTTTTTTAGCTCATCTTCCCATTACATACAGTAGATCTCAGCTTTATTGTTTTATGGTTTTTTTGGATCAGAGGTGGTAGATATGAACTATGTTTTGGTCCCAGGATTGGTTTGCAGTGCTGAAACTGCACTGCAGAGGTGGAAACAGCATTCATCATGTAAGAATAGTTTATTTTGAAAAGAGAAAAAAAAAAACCAAAAAACATTGAAGTTATGCTTGTTTAATCTTAGAGGGGAAATTGATGTAATATATGACATTTATTTTAGTAGCAGTAGCCTAGTAGTAGTAGCAATTTTAATAGCAGCAGCAGCTGTAGTAGTAGTAGCAGGAGTAGTAGTAATAGCAGCAGTAGCAGTAGTAGTAGTAGTACTATAGTAGCAGTATTAGTATTAGTAGCGGCAGTGGCAGTAGTTGTAGTAGTACTAGCAGTAATAGTAGTAGCAGTAGTAGTACTACTAATAGCAGCAGTAGCAGTAGTAGTAGAAGTAGTAGTAGCAGTAGTAGTAGTAGTAGTAGCAGTAGTAGTAATAATAGCCTAGTAGTAGCAGTAGTAGTAGTCATAGTAGTAGTAGTAGTAGTAGCAGTAGTAGTAGTAGTAGCAGTAGTAGTAGGTAGTAGCAGTAGTAGTAGTAGCAGTAGTAGTAGTAGTAGTAGCAGTAGTAGTAGTAGTAGTAGTAGTAGTAGTAGTAGCAGTAGTAGTAGCAGTAGTAGTAGTAGTAGCAGTAGTAGTAGGTAGTAGTAATAGTAGTAGTAGCAGTAGTAGTAGTAGTAGTAGCAGTAGTAGTATGTAGTAGTAGCAGTAGCAGTAGTAGCAGTAGTAGTAGTAGTAGTAGCAGTAGTAGTAGCAGTAGTAGTAGGTAGTAGTAATAGTAGTAGTAGCAGTAGTCGTAGTCGTAGTTGTAGTAGCAGTAGTGATGGTTGCAGTAGCAGTAGTACAGAAATTGTAGTAGCAGTAGTAGTACTGGGGTGACCCACCATTAGTGAATGAATAGAGGATAAACCTAAATCTATTTTTCCTCTCTATGTTCTCTCTCTGTCTCTCTCTCTCTCTCTGGCTGTCTCTCTCTCTCTGGTGCAGTAACACCTACTCCTTTGATTCTACCTCCGTCTTCGTCCCCCATCTCCTTTCAGGAGGTGATGTAACAGTGTTTATTATTCATAGCTACCGAGATTATGGCCCTGATCAGTATTCCTCTCAGGACAAAGAGAGACAGGGGGAGAGAGAGAGGGGGAGAGAGAGAGAGACAGAAAGAGAGAGAGGGGGAGAGTCAGTACACATGCATTGGAAGAACAGCACCCTCTTCCTGTGTTGTGCCATTGCATAAGAGGAAAAATAGGAAATAACCCTCACACACACACACACACACACACACACCGCTGCATTCACTTTTGTGGTGTGCGGGAATTAGTCTCGCTGAATTTCCAAGTCCATGGAGACAAACTGAATTTCCGCACGCACAGGATCACCTCTGAATTCATTATTTCCTGACAAACGTTTTTGGTCATGAGCTTTTTCTCAAGCTTGAGAGAGTACCAAAAAAAAATAAACGAATGCAGTGTGATCCTGTCTGCAGAAATCCACTTTTTTTTTCTTACGACTGAATGAAAGCTATGATGCCTTTAAGGATGTTTTTAGTGGGATTACGGGAACTACATGGTGGTACTCTGTTGTACCTCCTACCTCGTACCTCTTGTCGTACCCATACAGTAAAGAACACACTCTCTACTATCATTATAGTCAACACATTGCTCTGGTAACAACAAAGGAAATATTTCACTTCAGTCCAGAGGATAAAAATCCATATTTTATATGGATAAAATAGGAATTTGTGGGTAGCAGTGAGGACTTACCTAACCATTGCTGTCTATTGTAATTGATTTGTTTATATTGTTTTGTTCTTGTTGTTTTTTTGGGTTTCATTACACTATATTGTCATTATGTATGATTGTTATTAAGGGAGACACTCCATAAGCCCCTCAGGGTTTCTTTGGACTTCCTTGCACATGCTCTTTATGATGTTGGTATACATTATAGATATTTGGTTTGAATTACTCTTTTGTGCTAAATAAAATAAATAAATAAATAAATAAATACAAATATTGCGAGTAGCTGGGCTTGTTTTCAGCCTCTCCTTAAAAACCTTCCCAGTCTTTTTCTTCTTCCCAAACCATTCTTCATAACGAAAGATTTCAGGCAAAACTGCCTTTGTGAGGATTACTAATCATTTTACGATTAATATTTTGTTACTTATCCTAAGTGCAACTTTCAATATGATTGATCACATTATTCTAATTGATAGATTGAGGAATTTGCTTGGTATTGCTGGGACCGCACTGGACTGGTTCTCATTTTACCTGTCAAACAGGTCATTTTTTCTCCATGGATGATTGTTTCTTTGGTTTCAGTAATTATGTGTGGAGTGCCTCAAGGCTCAGTACTTGGACCTTTACTGTTTTCTTATCAGCCACCTCATCATCTCCTCATCATCACTTATATGTTAACTCTAGGTCATAGTATTTGTCGGCATAGCAATGAGACGAGATAGCCTACTCAGGATCGACAACAATCCCAGAACGGTCCTTCCACTGTTTACCATGCTAATTTGGCTAGTACAGCATAAAATGGCGATTATGGAATTAATTATATTAAGGGTTGATTGCTATGGTGACAACACAAGTCCGGGTATTAAGGCTATTAAAAGTCTGTCACACTTGCTTGAAAACTGAGCAGATGAGTCTGTTAGCAAACTGTCAAAACTCAACTGAAATCTAACGTTAGCGACGAGGCTAACGTAGCTTTATCACAGACTGTATTTCTCTCTCGAGCTCTTCTAGTCAACATTAGCATGTTAGCAATCCATGGCAGCAAGGAGACAGAGAAGCTGCTTTGGTTCTTGCTGTAAAACCTCTCAGCTCAGCGACTTGCCGTGAGTCGGTTTATACAGAAGCTAGCCCAACCGTTCACGTCAAAATGGCCGCCGCTTCGACCATTCTGGAACGTCGATTTGAACGGGAATGACTGTTCTGTCCATTCAGGTTATGTGGGCACAACGCACAGCTTCCTTCACCTGAGTTTGGATACCACTGAGGTCTTTGTTATCGGCCCTGATCACGTCTCTTCGATTTCAGTTGTCTTTTAGTTCTTTAAGATTTTTTTTGGCCTGTTTGATTCCATACATGGTTCAGTCATGTTTTACCCACTTATGCCGGGCTCACTCTTTCGCTGATTTATCCCCGATTTGCCCCTCCCAACAATCGGAGGAGAAATCTGGACCTGAGTCTTGGTCGGAACCGAAGTTCGGCACAGAATATCTGGTGATGTGAGTTGTGTACAGATCAAATCTGAACCCTCCCGAACCATTTGAGGAGCCGCCCCGATAATTTCTAACCTGTTTGATATTTGCAAGTATCTGCATGGCAACGTCACTTTATTATGCCTTTCAACATTGGACAATACAACTTTAACGTCCCGGCCGGGACAGCTGACAGTATTGCCTAGCAACGGTAAACCATTTAGCACTTTTAGCACTAGGCTAGCGATAGCGTACCAACGTTATAACAAACGGATATTAAAACTGACGGTTAAACTGTCACCTCTGGTCCTCCGCTTTGCCTATATCTATCTCTCCAACCGTTTCCTCATCCAAACTCGTCGTAATATCTTGTAGTGTGTGATGCATGGTCATGTTCTAAACTTGTAGTGTGAGCTTGTTTGCGATTTGAGAGAAGAAAATTAGTTAAGTTTCTCCTCATGAGCGTGATGCAACCCGATTTCAAAATCGGTTAGGATTGTAGGACTCCTGTAATCTGAGCCCAGCTTTAGGAAAAATATTAGATCAGATCTGTCTTTTAGCAATACTGACAGAGAATTGCACCTGTTTTTAAAACCTGAATTCCTCTGCTAGGTTTCGGGCAAAGACTAAACACGTACCATGGGACCATATGAGTCCTACTTTAGCTTATCTTACACTGGTAGACTGTTATATTTAATATAGTAGTAGAATCGTAGCAGTAGCAGCAGAGGAGCAGTAGTAGCCTAATAGTAGTAGTAGTAATGCCAGTGGAAACAATAGTAGTAGCAGTAGCAGCAGTAGTACTACCAGTAAAACCAATAGTAGTATATTTGTTAGATTTGTCTGTTAGATTCAGAAGTGACTTTCCCGATTCCTTCTGAGGCTCAGTTTGGTAAAAGCAAAAGGGGTAGAGGGAGAGAGAGAGAGAGAGAGAGAGAGAGAGAGAGAGAGAGAGAGAGAGAGAGAGAGAGAGACAGACAAGGAAAGAAAGAGGAGAGAAGGGATTTTGAGCACAGGCAGATATATTAATATGACAGCGTTCAAGGACAGCTGGTGCTCTTTCAGACAAACCAGACCCAAATTCACAAAGAGACAGAGAGAGAGAGAGAGAGAGAGAGAGAGAATGACAAAGAGAAGGGAGAGGAGAGAAACAAAAGAAGAGATGGAAGAGTATAGAGGGTATTTAGGGGCTTTGGAGGATAGACACTGGAATATAGTGTAGGGGGATAGGAAAGGAAAACCATTGCTTGTTTAGATTGACAAGGAGAAGGCACAGAGGGAAGGAGAGGTGCAAACAGGCAAAAAAGAGAGGGACGGAGAGAGGGGTGAAGAGAAGGAGAAAAAGAGGGATGACAGGCTGAGAAAGAGGGATAAGAGGACGTGAGAGAGGCAGCAATTGGGGATAAAGAAAGGGAGAGAGAGAGAGAGAAAGAGAGACAGAGAGAAAAGGAAATAGAACTTTTCATTGTCATCCCATCATCATCATCACTAAAATCAACATCATCACCACAACCTTCATCATCATCGCCACCACCATCATCATCATCATCACCATCATCATCATCATCATCACTACCACCACCATCATCATCACTACCACCACCACCATCATCATCACCATCATCATCATCATCATCACTACCACCACCATCATCATCACTACCACCACCACCATCATTATCATCATCATCATCATCACTACCACCACCACCATCATTATCATCATCATCATCATCACCACCACCACCACCACCACCATCATCATCATCATCATCACCACCACCACCATCAGCACCATCATACTTACAGAGGGGCAGCTCTGCATAAATTATAGGACTGTCTGTGCTCATTATCTGTAATGACTGTCAAAATACATTTCCTCACTGAAGACAATACACACACACAAACACACACACACACACACACACACACACAACCACACACACACCCTCAATTAGCATGGGCTATTTTCAGAACGACTGGGCTGCAAAATGACAGGTGTTACCATGGTAATTAAAACTGTCAGTCATTCTATCAGAGCGTGTGTGTGTGTGTGTGTGTGTGTGTGTGTGTGTGTGTGACATCGCTGTCTAGACCACAGTTGTTTCACTTGTCAGTCAAATGAACACTTGTCATGAGTTGTCCACTTGTATCAATCTAATTGTCTTTTAAGTTCAAACAAAGCGCTCTCTCTGTAAACAGTTGTGACACCAAGGAACTTTTTAAGTCTACAGTGAATCACTTTTTTTACTTCCCGGAACTACGTTTTGATTGGCCCAGTGTTACGCACCTCAAACTGGGTTTACTGGCTGCAATTGTATTGTTGGCAGGTGACCAGTGGTGGAAGAAGTACTCGGATCTTTTACTTAAGTGAAAGTAGAAATACCACAGTATAAAAATACTCTGTTACAAGTAAAAGTCCTGCATTCATAATGTTACTTAAGTAAAAGTACAAAGGTATTAGCATCAAAATGTACTTAAAGCAACAAAAGTAAAAGTACTCATTATGCAGAATGGCCCATTTCAGAATAATACAGTATATATTATATTATTGAATTATAATTATTGATGCAGTAATGTGTAAGCATCACTTTAATGTTGCAGCTGGAAAAGGTGGGGCTGATTTCCACTACTTTATATACTGCTGGGTAGCTTACAGTAATCTATAATAATACATCACAATTTATTAGTTGATTATATTTTGTATTAATAATCTGAATCTGCAAAGTAACTAGTAACGTAAGTTATCAAATAAAGGTAGTGGAGTAAAATACAATACAATACAATATTTCCCTCTGAAATGTAGTGAAGTAGAAGTATAAGTAGCATGAAATGGAAATACTCAAGTAAAGTACAAGTACCTCAAAATTGTACTTAAGTACAGTATTCAAGTAAATGAACTTAGTTACTTTCCACCTCTGTAGGTGACATTAGCTATCAGGAAGCATGGGGAATATTGCCACCTTGTTGATTTTCAAGCGTCCTTTAAAAATATAGACAGGATATATCCAGTGAAGGATACAGTGCAGAGAATCATATTAATTATGTTATAATAAAGTACTTGTAACTAAATGAAGTATAATATACCTAGAATTGTTTATGGAATGTCCTTACACATCTGTATTTGGGCATGAGCTGGTAATGTTTCTGAATGAGAAATTTTATGTAAATATGCATATGCCTTTGCATGTCTGATATTGTTTTACCGGAGATAGCATGGACATTATTGTCCATTTTCTGTTTTTGGAAAATTCCACATTCATCAAATGAAACGGAGTGATGTGATATGGAGGGTTTTAAGCATTAAATCACATAATTATTTATTTATTCATTTATTTAAGCATTTTATTATATAATGATATATTTATTACACATTTAATTATGTAATTATTTATTTATTCATTTATTTAAGCATTTTATTATATAATGATATATTTATTACACATTTAATTATGTAATTATTTATTTATTCATTTATTTAAGCATTTCATTATATAATTATTTATGTATTTATATATTTAGTTTCGGCCCTTAAAAGCCTCCATAATGTGAAGCTCAACTTTTACATTGATATTGATAAGGAATTTAAGTGGATGTGGCGTAATGCCCCTTTGTATGTACATATGTGTGATATACTGTGTTGTGTCCTAATAGTATGACTGAATAATTGACATATTTTTGTAAGGTAATAATATAGAAAATAACAGCAGTAGAGCAAATGGAGATAAAGGAAAACAGAAATAACAATATGTACAAATGAAAACAGACCCAAAATATGAAATATATGTAGGATGAAATAAGAAAGGACTCTATAGCATATCTATATGTATGCAATAGAATGAATGAGAATATGAAGAAATATGAATGTGCTAAATAACGCTTGTGCATTATTTAGTGACACATTGTTTTTGTTCCCCTTGATTAGTTAACATCATTTCAATTCAACAAGCGAGGGCCTGTGTGAAGAGGCGAGTGGAGGGCCGATATTTCCCACGTTGTCCCGGCAACGCACAGAAACACACACACACACACACACACATACACACTTACACATACATTCACATGCACACACATGCAGAAAGAAACAAACACCATCTGTCCACTTCCTGCTGTTCAGGAAGTCTCAGCAGCACTAAGATGGCTGCCCCCATGTAGAGCCGGCCGGAGCCCCGATTGGCCACAGTTTCCTCCTTGGAGACGGTTGCTATGCCAAACGATACAAGATGCCAAGTTGTAGGGAAGCAAATGGATGGCGATTTATTTTGTCAGATCTGCTGTACGCTCACCAGTGGTAGTATTTTATTCTCCTCTCTTCCTCCTGGCACCTTTGAAAGCCTGATGGCTGAAACGTCTGTGCTAATAATTGAACGTTTCTTTTGCATCTACAACTTGAGAACTTGCTAAGTATATTTAGGGGAGAGCGGGGTTAGTCGTCACATGGGTAAGTTGTCTCAGTGGCTTTATGTCTGAAACTAAACATTGGTAACACTTTACAATAAGGGTCACTAAGTTAAGGGTTAGTTCATGCTTAATAAGGGTTAGTTAATGCTTAATAAGCATGAACTAACCCTTAATTAACAGTTAACTAATGTGTAATTTACTAATGGTGTTCATGTTAATGAAGGTATTAATTTATACATTATTTAATAGTTTATAAAGATGACTATTAATTAATATTTAAATGAATACCTTAGTTAACATGAACACCATTAGTAAATGATTACCAGACACATTAGTTAACTGTTAATTAACGGTTAGTTAATGCTTATTAAGCATTAACTAACCCTTAACTTAGTGACCCTTATTGTAAAGTGTTACCTAAACATTTTAGAGCCAAAAGTCCAGGAACAAAAATGCTTTACTTTCATAATACCCCAACAGTCTAAGCCAAAACACTCTAACAGAAGGACAATTTTGATACCTGAAAGTCAATAATTCATGTTGTCACACTGATATTGGGGAATGATGTCTTTACATTCATTCTTTTCTGAATACATATTATTTTGGTACTTGAACCCTCAAACCTTTGGCTTGTGTAGCAAGTGGCCTCTCTGCTGGATCGGCCTCACGTACCCATACACAGCTGAGGGACAGTGGTGGAAGACGTACTCAGATCTTTTAATAAAGTAAAAGTAGAAATACCACAGTATAAAAATACTCTGTTACAAGTAAAAGTCCTGCATTCAAAATGTTACTTAAGTAAAAGTACAAAAGTATTAGCATCAAAATGTACTTAAAGCAACAAAAGTAAAAGTACTCATTATGCAGAATGGCCCATTTCAGAATAATACAGTATATATTATATTATTGAATTATAATTATTGATGCATTAATGTGTAAGCATCACTTTAATGTTGTAGCTGGAAAAGGTGGGGCTGATTTCCACTACTTTATATACTGCTGGGTAGCTTACAGTAATCTATAATAATACATCACAATGTATTAGTTGATTATATTTTGTATTAATAATCTGAATCTGCAAAGTAACTAGTAACTTAAGTTATCAAATAAAGGTACAATATTTCCCTCTGAAATGTAGTGGAATAGAAGTATAAAGTAGCATAAAATTTAAATATTCAAGTAAAGTACACGTACCTCAAAATTGTACTTAAGTACAGTATTCGAGTAAATGTACTTAGTTACTTTCCACTTCTGCTGAGGGAGAGGTTATTTTACCTGCTGTGTGGTGGGTGTCGATTTTTGAGATGAAGTATGTTGCTTTCAATACAAGAATATGTTTGTCATACTTCAGAGGAAATGGAATTTTGTGCACAAACACAGCACACTTGTCTATGTGACAGCATGCCCCGCCATGTGTGACAACACGGTACATGGGGTAAGTTGTGACAAGTTGTCAAGTGGTATTTCATCAGCTTCCAGCAAATTATTCATAATGCCATTTTTTTAGAGAAGACCTTAATCTAGCTGGAAAAATATGTATATTATCTCAGTAGTAAGGCACTGCTAAGAAATACACCAATGAGTAAAAAGTGTGACGACATGCCCCGGTCTCCCCTAGTATTGCGCATACAATTTTAGGAGAGTTTTTTTTTTTTATTTTCATGTTGCTGCTTGAGTACTTCCTTTTTATACAGCTTAGGCCTAATATTTTCTAGTTTCATAGGAAATATGCTCATTTTTTCTCCACTGCTTTTATCAAACACCGTGACTTTGAGAAAAAAAAAAAAAAAAAAAAAAAAAAAAAGGCCTTTACATACCAAGCATGATAAATTCATGAAAATGACTTGCTTCAAAGTTCCAGCCTGTTTAGTTATTCTCATGGCATTAACATTCCCATCTGTCCAAAATGAGGGTCTCTGTGTGTTTGGTGTGTGTGTGTGTGTGTGAATTCCCCACTTCTGTTTGATGAGTTCCCATCGCCATACAGAGCTACTTCATAATTAGCGCTTCGTGCCAGACCTAGGCATGTAAAGCAAAGAGCGATGCATATTACATAGTACATGCGTGGTTGTTGTAGTTATTAGATGTTACAGGGTAATAAATTATTCAGAATGGCTGTTGGCTGGGATCTCTCTGCATCAGCCTGTCTGTAGGCTACATGTATGACAGCAGCGGTTATTAATAGTGGCAAGTCATTAGTGTTTTTGCTTTCTGCTCTTCCTTATATTTCTGCTACACAGCAAGTTTCCCGATGTTGTGGATTTTTCAGTGGCAGTAATTTGTTGAGTTGACAAGTGTTGACTGGAGAGTTGTTTGTGCTCTCATAGGGCCGATACGGCTCTGGAGCGGCTGTTGGAACTGTCTGGTGTTAAATTAACTCTGGTGGTGGTGTGGACTTGGGTGTGGTGTGGTGGAACAGAGTGTGAACACGAAGGCGTGCGGGTGCGGGCAAGCGTGAACGCTTTCGAAAAACAACGGTTTTAGTGACGGCTTGCACTAAATCCTCGTGTAACTGTAGGTGTTTTGGACTCGCAGTGCGATCGTTTTGGCTTCAAAACACTTGGATTACGCCGCACAAGCTGTTTGGAGTCACATTTTATGGTCATTTTTTGACCTTTTTGGAACCTTTTTGGAACTCTAAAGACCAAATTCACAGCCACTTTTTTGTATGTAGACATGTAGGCCTATTGTAAACGGTTTTAGTGACGGCTTACACTAAATCCTCGTGAACTTATAGGTGTTTTGGACTCACAGTGCGATCGTTTGGCTTCACAAGACTTGGATTACGCTGCACAAGCTGTTTGGAGTCACATTTTATGGTCATTTTTTGACCTTTTTGGAACCTTTTTGGAACTCTAAAGACCAAATTCACAGCCACTTTTTTGTATGTAGACATGTAGGCCTATTGTAAACGGTTTTAGTGACGGCTTACACTAAATCCTCGTGAACTTATAGGTGTTTTGGACTCACAGTGCGATAGTTTGGCTTCACAAGACTTGGATTACGCTGCACAAGCTGTTTGGAGTCACATTTTATGGTCATTTTTTGACCTTTTTGGAACCTTTTTGGAACTCTAAAGACCAAATTCACAGCCACTTTTTTGTATGTAGACATGTAGGCCTATTGTAAACGGTTTTAGTGACGGCTTACACTAAATCCTCGTGAACCTATAGGTGTTTTGGACTCACAGTGCGATCGTTTGGCTTCACAAGACTTGGATTACGCCGCACAAGCTGTTTGGAGTCACATTTTATGGTCATTTTTGGACATTTTTGGAACTCTAAAGACCAAATTCACAGCCACTTTTTTTTTCAAAATTTGTATGTAGACATGTAGGCCTATTGTAAACAACTACCCATGAGGCAAATGCCTCATGGGTAGTTGTTCTTCTTGACAACTAACTTCAAACCCCTGTCTACTCTGGTGCAAAACGATTAAAAATGTTGTGTTTGGGGGTGCAAACATATTTTTTTTTGAGGGGAAACTGGTTGGGATTCTTTCAGTTTCCATCAGAAAAGTCAGAGCAGGCAATAAAATCAGCTGCTTCTGGGATGGAAGCTGTCTGAGGCATAAAATACATTTTAGAAAATCAGTTGAGTAACGAGTCTCTTTTGAAAATGTAGTGAGTAGAAAGTACAGATTTTTCTTTTGAAATGTAGTGAGTAAAAGCAAAAAGTCTTCAGTGAAAGAAAAACTTGAGTAAAGTACAGATACTTGAAAATCCTACTAGTATTTTTACTTTGTTACATCCCACCTCTGGTCAAAACTACCTCTTCATACTTCTTCAAACTATACACTCTTTCTAGATTATGTCACACCTTTTGATAAGGTGAACAGCTAGTAATGCACATATCCAAATGTGCACATTCTGTTGTTATCTACATGTGTAAATTAAAAATATTTGAGGAGGTGAATAGTTTTTATGACACACATCTGCACATCTAGACACTTTTCTGTAAATATATGTAGCTTCTGTAGACCTGCTAATGTGAATACAATGCAATACAATACAATGCACATTTGTTTTTTGTATTCTCATATTCTTCTGATTTATATTCCCTCTACCTCAGTATTTTTACTATTTATAATTTATTTCACTCTGCATAACAGTATTTCATTATGTTTGGCATATTTTCATATCAGCCATATCACCCAAACAATGTTGTAATTGATATGTTTTACATACTGTCATTCGTACATACATTACGCCTCAGGTTTTCGCCCAATAGCGACGAATGGTGTCTCCAAGGCCAAGGGCAAAGCTTTGGTTCATGTTGAGGATGAACGAACAGTGAAAAGTGAAAGCATGAAAGTGAAGCCATCTTTGAATTCAGTATTACTTTTTGCACTGAGGGGAGAAACAACTGCGGTCCAGTTTACTTTCAGGGATTGTTTGGGGTACTACATATACTGCAGAATGTTCTCATTCATACATATCACTTCCCAACAAATTCCTTGGGCTCCCCTCTGGTGAAATGTACAATATAGGTCGATAGAAAGCAGCTTCTAGATAACCAACCGTCGACGTTTTCAGGCAAAATTTCACTGTCAGACAGGCAGAGAACAGGGTACAATCCATAAACCCAGCTTTCTTCTAACTTCAAACGGAAGAAATATGGAGCAGATCATGCCGTGAGTCATGAGAGAGAAAGTTGAATAACTGGGGATGAATTTCATTGCCAGCGTGTAAAAAAAACAGCACATTCGACTAGAATTGCGGCTATACTCGCGCATAGGACTAGATACATGGTTGTCTAGCCTCGTGGTTGTCCGACCTGATACTGGGAGGACTGGGACTCGACCCTCAGAGTGAAACTAAAGAATCCAATGCCTCTCTGCTTGTTAGAAGAGATTGATTGAGGGTCGGTCCTTGCTATAGACTGGTTGTACTGGTCCATCTCAGCTGATACACACCACTGATACAGGAGATTAAGGCCCTGGGGCCGGTTGCACAAAACACATTAAGTTTTCTCCTTAAGTATGACACTCAAGGCTTAATTTCTCCTTAGCTGAGGGACTTACTTAAGGGTGTTGCACAGAATCCCTTAAAAGGTTTCCTTCGTTAAGGAAAAAAACGTTAAGGCATTTACTGCATTGAAAGAGATTTTACAGCGGTAAAATTCTACAGTTTCCATGGAGACCGTTTGTTTGCTTGCACTTAATTGCGCTTCTGATACCTGTTATTGTCTCACCTGTTATCGCCTCACAGAGTTGGCCGATAGATAGTAAAAAAAATGGCAGAAGAAAAGAAGACAAGAACACCAAATTGGTCAGAGGAGGAAAAGATTATACTTCTGAAGGAATACAATAAAAGAAAGCACATACGAAAAAGTAAATTTGATCCGCAAACAGAAAACAACGAATGTGGGAGGAAATTGCAACGAAAATTAATTCAAGAAGTCTGGTGAAGAGGTCCATCCAAGAGGTCCAAAAAAAATACGACAACTTCTTCATTTATCGCCACAAACTCGGCCATGTTGCAGAGGTACCTTACGTTTTTTTCCTTATTTTGGTTGCTAAGGTCTTTTGTGCAACGGTTTAACTAACTTTAAGGGACTTCTTAAGTATAAGACCAAGATAAGGAGAAAACCTTAAATACTTAAGTGAACATTTTAGGGAAACAGAGAAGACTTAAGGGTGTTTTGTGCAACCGATCTTATTTTAAGGAAACCTTAACTCGGACTTTAAGGAAAATCTTAACTTGAGGTGTTTTGTGCAACCCGCCCCTGGCTTATGGGCCACCTCACCTTGAACAAGGCTTACTTGCTTACACGCAAGGGCAAGCCATGACAAATGTTACCCCAGCCTGCTGTATAGTTAAGTGGAGGGTAACATAAATCTATGTGTAGCATAGAAACATAAGACGAAATGTAATCCCAGGCATAATTGTAGGGGTGGCCTAGTCGTTAGCGAGACCATCCTTCATAAAGCGGCAACCCGTGGTTCAAGAGAAAACCCTATTTCCCCTATGAGGACTGCTGAAGTACCACATCATTATTAGGGAAATATGAATGTATAACTCTAGACAGCCAAGCCATTGAAACGGTAAACACACTACAGAGTGAATTATGCCACAGCAATTGAATTAGACTTGCTGAATCACACCAACCGCTGTTGAAGAGTTCAGCTAACATAGCTCTCACTCACACACACACACACAGTGGGAGACTCAATAGGGGACATACTGTATAATACAATAGAACCGAAACAAAATGCAAAATGTTTCTTTGAGGATGTTTTGTGTTACATAGTTCACATGTCCCATTATGGCTCTTATTTGGACACATACCATTGTATATACACAGCACCATCCTATATGGCAGTGGTTCTCAACCTGGGGTCCGGGGACCACCAGAGGTCCTTGATGGGGTTCCAGGGGGTCCCCAGCAAATTAATGAATTATTAAACTTCACCATTATTTAATTTACAAGAAATAAATACAATTATTGAATGTAGAATAATGACTATTTTGATCATAGTTTCACTGTTACCTCTCTACCTACAATACAGATAGTCATGGAATTCTGGACAAAAACATATCTAACAATAAAAATATTCACAGATTTGGGCCCGAGAGACAAAATGGGGGTCCGTGGCCCTAATATGGAGTAAATTAGGGGTCCTAAATATGAAAAAGGTTGAGAATCAGTGCTATATGGGTTTGTTATGGGCCAAAAAATAAGGCCATATAATGAAGATTATTTTTGGGGTATTTTCACCATTATTTGACAGTTCCTCTTTCTTGTTTCTTTCAGTAGAGAGAGAGACAGGAGAGGAGACAAAGAGACAAAGGTCCCGGGACGGATTTGAATTCCGAGACTTACATGGTACGCGCCTTAGACCACTGAGCCGCCAGGACGCCCGCAGATAATGAATTTGTCATTGTACTTTGTTCTAGCAGTAGGGGTCATTTCCCAGCAACGGGGAGCCTCTAGTACCATTGCCTTTATTCACACAACTGTCACGCATTTAGCCTCAGACACCCACTTTTAGGCTCTGTCTCATGCACTCAAGCTCCCCAGACAAATCTCTGTTTAAATATCTTTTAAAATATAGCGACTCAATAGTCTGAACACACCCGCTAGCAAACAACATTCCCCCCCCCCCTGCATGATGAGATGAAATTGTCTCTTAGACAGTAAGGAAAGAGAGTGGATTGGCTACATTCTCTCCCTGCTGTGTGTGGCTTTCTGTGCATGCGGCACTTTCCGAAAATACAGACCCAAAGTTCCCAAGATGGTGGTTAGAGGTAAGAACATCCACCCACAGCTATTACCCGGAAATGGATATCGTCGTTTCAGCTGTCAGACAGTGTTAAGTAAGGTAACGTAGTGTTAGAAAAGATGAGATTACACAAACAAAAACACAACACATTGCTAATTTAGCTAGCTGGGAACTTTACTTTCCAGCCTAGAGAGCAAGTAGCAAAAATGCTAAACAGACATAGTTTGTCACTTTGTGTGTGTCACTTCTGTATGACTATGAGTCCACATGAGTAAAATATACCAAATGTAGAGAGATGATCAGAGCTGGAGAGGGTAAAATAAAAGACTACATCAACTGGATTAAAGGGAACATCCATGGTGTTGATCCATGTTAGCTAATGCTAGCAGTCAGACGGAGCCATTCCTATGTTCCCAGGGTCCTATGTTCCCAGGGTCCTATGTTCCCAGGAGCCTATGTTCCCAGAGTCCTATGTTCCCAGGGTCCTATGTTCCCAGGGTCCTATGTTCCCAGAGTCCTATGTTCCCAGGGTCCTATGTTCCCAAGGTTCTACATATGTGCTCTCCCAGGGTCCTATGTTCCCAGAGTCCTATGTTCCCAGGGCCCTATGTTCCCAAGGTCCTATGTTACCAGGGTCCTATGTTCCCCAGCTCTATATAGCACGCAATGGGAACCTGAAAAAAGATGTTCCCCAGCTCTGTATTCACTTAATATGGTTGGTTAGGGTTAGGATTAGGGTTAGGGTTAAACATAGGACTCTGGGAACATAGGACCCTTTGTCATGTTCCCATTATGTGCCATATAAATCTGGGGAATAGGACCCTGGCAACATAGGACCCTGGGAACATAGGACCCTGGGAACATAGGACCCTGGGAACATAGGACTCTGGAAACATAGGACTCTGATAACATAGGACCCTAGGAACATAGGACCCTGGGAACATAGGACCCTGGGAACATAGATACGCTCCCAGTCAGACCTTCGATGTTGTTAGTGTTATATTTATCTCAAAAGAAATTAGGTATAATTGTGTAAGTTTTACTTTCCACAGGCGCAGTTAACCAGCTGAAACCACCTAACGCTAGTCTCCTGAAATGTCGTGAGATAAGCATTAAGTCGTAAAATCCAAATATGCCCTCTGTGCACGAAAAGTGCTCGCAGGATTGCACGAAGGATGCCTGACTATAAACAGGAACTAGTCCACATTGTGCAGTGTAAGGGTGTTGTGGTTCGGATGGTGCATGGGCGTATATGCATTTGCCTATACCCAAAGTTTTAATTTTCAGCAGAAGTTTTCTTATTCAACCATGACCAATACCTTTCCCTAATTCCTAACTTTGACGAAGTTGTTTTACTTGCCTAAAGTTAACCATAACCTTAACCAAAGTTTTACTTGCCTAAAGTTAACCATTAGCCAACCTTTAGGTAAAAATGCTGTGTCCCAATTCATGCCGTTGTCACAGAATCCAATTCATGATGGAGGAAAGTAATCTTCACATAATTTGTGTCCACAGCACGGAATTCTGTTTCAGACTTTGTGCTCATTTCACAAATTTTCATGAGCTCATGTTGTGTTAGCCAGTAGAACAAAGCGAACATGAACAGTAAATAGCTGACTGCTAACATTAGCTAACGTTATAGATGTACATGATACTCATGTAGGCCTATTGCAAACAACTACCCATGAGGCATTTCCTGGTTCTTCTTGACAGCTAACTTCAAACCCCTTTCTACTCTGGAGCAAAACGACTAAAAACGTTGCGTTTGGGGGTGCAAACAATATTTTTTTGAGGGGAAAACTGGTTGGGATTCTTTCAGTTTCCGTCAGAAAAGTCAGAGCAGGCAACAAAATACCCAAAAAAAAGAGAGGGCTGTGTGAAAAAATGCTGTTGCTGTAGCCTTTGATTTGGACCTTCGTGGGTAATTTGGCCTCCAGCTCCGTTCATCTCTCAACAACATCAAAGAATAATTTTGGTATGAGTTTTTTCATTTTTTTTGGTCCAAATACCAGTTGAGTTTGCCTGTTCTAATGTGCTTCGCTGTCTTCCAAGTAGGGTTTCACATCAATCGACCATGGCCACCATGCGAATTAAAAGAATTGGAAAAAGATAGCTAATGACTCCAGGAGCCAACTGCAGTAGGCTAATCGCTGGCTCACATTAATCGAGGCTCATGATGAAAGTTCAGGAGGGATGGATTTCTCATATTTCCCTCTACAGTGGTTCTCCTCTATTACACACAGCTCGCCAAAACCTATTTCCCCCCCCCCCCCCCCCCCCCGCCGGTGCGAAAATTGGTCACGTCCGACCATCCAATCATCCCGCTTCACATTCGTTTTTTTTTCAAATCAACAACGACACCTCACCCTCCTCCTCCTCCTCCTCCCCACAGTAAGGGTCAGCGGTGGTGTTTCAGCATAGCCACCATCCACTCCTCTGCACTGCATTGCGAGCGCTTCCACTTCCACTGATCCCAGAACACATAACTCGCACTCCTTTTACCGTCTAAATATTAAGAAATATATCAAATTCGTGAGCTGTTGAATCTACATTATGGGTTTTTGACGGATGATGCTGACACTTTTGGACTGAAATCAATATCTTTGAACATTTTCATGGCAAAAAAATTCAACACACAACCAGTGTAGTATCGATCCATTCTACAGTAAA
>NW_027284798.1:0-8308 GCF_046629955.1 Centroberyx affinis | reverse complement strand
CACCCCAAACACACTAAACACACACACCCAAACACCCTTAAACACACACTCAAACCACACACACACCAACCATCCAACACACTTAAACACACACCTAAACACCCCTAAACACACTACAAACACACACCAAACCACACCTAAACACACCCAAACACACTAAACACACACCTAAACACACCCAAACACACCCAAACACACTAAACACACACCTAAACACACCTAAACACACCCAAACACACTAAACACACACCTAAATACACCCAAACACACTTAAACACACACCAAACACACCTAAACACACCCAAACACACTTAAACACACACCAAAACACACCTAAACACACACCAAAAGACACCTAAACACACCCAAACACACTTAAACACACACCAAAACACACCTAAACACACCCAAACACACTTAAACACACACCTAAACCACCCCAAACACACTTAAACACACACCAAAACAAACCTAAACACACCCAAACACACTTAAACACACACCTAAACACACCTAAATACACCCAAACACACTTAAACACACACCAAAACACACCTAAACACACCCAAACACACTTAAACACACACCAAACACACCTAAACACACCTAAACACACCTAAACACACACCAAAACACACCTAAACACACCCAAACACACTTAAACACACACCAAAACACACCTAAACACATCCAAACACACTTAAACACACACCTAAACACACCTAAACACACCCAAACACACTTAAACACACACCTAAACACACCTAAACACATCCAAACACACTTAAACACACACCTAAACACGCCTAAACACACTTAAACACACACCTAAACACACCTAAACACACCCAAACACACTTAAACACACACCAAAACACACCTAAACACACCCAAACACACTTAAACACACACCAAAACACACCTAAACACACCCAAACACACTTAAACACACACCTAAACACACCTAAACACACACCAAAACACACCTAAACACACACCTAAACACACTTAAACACACACCTAAACACACCTAAATACACCCAAACATACTTAAACACACACCTAAACACACCTAAACCCGCCGGCTCGTCTGGCAGCAGCATCACACTGAGATCTTATTGGCTGAATATTCATACGCACCTGCCTTCCTGCTATAACTTGGATTATTTGACAATGTGGAGAGGCAACTTCAAAGTGATGGAGAGACATGATGGCACGGCTCTGTGTGTGTGTGTGTGTGTGTGTGTGTGATGGGCACGTGTTACAGGTTGAAAGAAAGAAAGAAAAGAAAGTCTTGGCTCAGTATTCTGGGAGAGAGAGAGAGAGAGAGAGAGAGAGAGAGAGAGAGAGAAGCTCGCCCGCTCTGAGCCGGCGGGCGGGTGGAAGCAGGATGTCCTTCGCACGCCGCCGCCGCCGCTCCTCACACGCGTCTCCGGCTTTCTTAAACGATGGGTCCTCTTCCATCCAGAGACCCATCCATCAAGATGAAACAAATGACTCATTACCAGAGCTTACAGTGCATCGCGGCAAGGGTAATTCTGCCCTCCTCTTGAAACGTGTGGGAGTTTTTAATATTGCGGAGAGGAGAGGAATGTGTCATCCTGGGACCAGTTTGGCTTTTCATCAATCTGCCATTTTCTCTTTTTTTTTTTTTTTAAGTTGTTGGGTTTTTTTTCCACTCCCCCCCCCCCCCACACACACCCTCCCTCCCTCCCTCCCGCTCGCCCACACTGAGAGAAACGGCAACACAAAGTCACAGAACAAAGCTCATTAGTCTTTTTACTTTAGTTTTCAAATCAGTTCTTGTTTTTCGAGCAATCTCACAGGAAACTTGGACTTCACAGAGGTGGATGTTTTTCCAACGCACAATAGGAAAGCTCTGGGAATATTATGAAATCTCTTTCATGTGATTGTTATGTGCGTCTAACTTTTGGCTGTTTCTTTCTTTTTTTTTATGGTCTTTTACACAAATGGAATATCAAAGTTATCATTTGTTAAAGTGGGAGGAACAATTTAAAAAACAGTCGCTCTGTCTGCAACTGTGTTCAAAGCAAGAGTTCAGGAACAATTGGGTGCGTCTGCTTTCTTTAAAGAGCGAGTCCACATACTGGTTGGCAACAGGTGCGGAAATTCCAAAATAATAAGTAATACAGAATATCAGGAGAAGAGGAGAAAACGAATCTGTGCTCTATCAGGAAAAAGCAGAATGTCCAAACTGAGGCCTGCCATGCAAAGAAGAAGAATTTAATGCACAAAGCGAGTAAAAAAAAAGTGCAAAAAGTGAACAAAAGAGAGAGAGAAGCGAGAGGTTTGGGTTGAACCAGCATCAGTTTGTTCAGCGGGGATATTACAGAGAAATCGATGACCCTGAGGGTGAAACTCCAACAGAGAACGGCATCAGCTCTCTGCAGCAGAGAGAAAACAACCAACAGATATAGAGATTTAATTTGGGGATCGAAACGCCAAAGAGAAAAGACGAAGAAGAAAAACCAGAAAACTAGAGCAGAGCGGAGGTGAAGTGAAGTCAAACTGCCGTGAACTGACTCCTGGTTTGAATAGCAAGATATTCTAAAAAAAAAGTTCAATACAGATTTGGATGAAATCTGGTGGACAGATCTCTCTCTCTTGGCCCGACGATCAGTTCATCACATTCTGGTGTTGATCTGGATCTGGGATTTTTCCACTATCAGACGATTTTATTCAGATGATTTTCTATTATGCTGCCTTCATGAGCCGGTGGGAAAGTCCAGCATCCGGGACTTCCAAGTCAGCTGCTAAACAGCGCTGCTTTCACGTGGGATTTGGTCAGAAAATCAAAGCTGGAAGACAAATGATAAACAAACAGAAAGCGTTACGGAGGCTGCAGCTTTGACAGTCTGAACTCTACTGAGAGATTTCTAGTCTAGAATAGAAATATCTGACATTTCAAAAACTTTCCATGACTTTTCCCAGATCCACTGGTAACACTTTACAATAAGGGTACATTAATTAATATTGCATCTTTATAAACTATTAAATAATGTATAAATGAATACCTTAGTTAACATGAACACCATTAATAAATTATTACCAGACACATTAGTTAACTGTTTATTAAGGGTCAGTTAATGCTTATTAAGCATTAACTACTGACTGATGGAATAAATGTCTTAGGACCATTTAGTAGTACTTTGTAGGTTCTTAGGTTAGTCTTAGGTGTTTTGTAGGTTGTAAGTGTTACTGTATAATACATGCACTTTTTCAAATCTAGACGTGTTAGTAAACATATATTTTAAATACTATCTGTTTGGTGTCAGGGCCCCTATTCTCAAGCTTCAGATAGCTTATCAGGGTGTCCCATTTCACATATCTCCATTATGTCTCATATGATTGTACTTGTATTTGAACTGATTTGTGAATTAAAAAAAACAAACAAAAAAAACGAACCCTTATTAAGCATGAACTAACCCTTAATTAATGTACCCTTATTGTAAAGTGTTACCGATCCACTTTCTGTACAAAATTTGAATTTCAAAATCACACAAGGACACAGTAGTCATCTTTATATTTAACACTTGTTGTGGCTTTTCATTCCCACAGGCAGTTCATTATCTTAAAGTAATATTTTGGTAAAAAGTTTTCAGTCTTTCACCTGTGTGGCGTTCAGGATCAGGATCAGGATCAGCCTCTCCGCCGGCCTCCAGACTCTCAGGACCGATAATCACTACCAGACCAAACGAGCTCTTGAAAGGTGGAACTGGACTCAGGATGAATGATACGACTTGTATCAGTTACTGCAGGAGAATGAACATTAGAAGGTGTTGACTACGGCTCCCCAGAGCGGACAAACCTGCCGGGTCGTGAACTCTGACAGCGGCTGATGTGCTAAAAGACAAAACTGTGAGAGATTACTTTGACTGACAAGCTTTATGGAAACAGGCCATAATAGTTTTTATTATATTAGACTGAAATATGAGGCTGATATCGTCCTCTTATTAAAAACCTCTGGTCCAGTCTGATCTGATGGATATGATGCAGATTGATCAATTCCATATTTATTGTAGAATTGATCAATACTATACTGGTTGTCTATGGGAAGGCCTGAACCTGAACTGATTCTAATGAGACGTTTTGATCAGATTCCAAATACTACTAGTATTATTATTAGTAGTAGTAGTAGTAGTAGAAGTAGAAGTAGTAGTAGTAGTAGTAATAGAAGTAGTAGTAGAAGTAGTAGTAGAAGTAGAAGTAGTAGTAGTAGTAGTAGTAGAAGTAGTAGTAGAAGTAGTAGTAGTAGTAGAAGTAGTAGTAGCAGTAGTAGTAGCAGTAGTAGAAGTAGAAGTAGTAGTAGTAGCAGTAGTAGTAGCAGTAGTAGAAGTAATAGTAGAAGTAGTAGTAGAAGTAGTAGTAGTAGTAGTAGTAGTAGTAGTAGTAGTAGCAGTAGTAGTAGTAGCAGTAGTAGAAGTAGTGGAGAGTTTTAGTGTCCCATGATGCTCTAGATGCAGAATGAGAATACAATTCTTCACTGAATACTTGAAATTTTAGGGATTTTTTTTTTTACAAACCATTTACAAAATCAAATTTAGATGTAGTCATCAAATGTAGATATTGAATATCACTACAATATAGTATATATACTGTAAATATATATATAGAAATAGGAGAAAAAATACTGGCATCACATTAGCCATCAAAGCCCATATCAGTTAAGTCCTATTATATATATCTACAGTATATATTGTCACATTATTTAGCAGAAAGTATTAAAGTGACCTCAGTGATCTGAATCAAGTTGTCAACATTCTGCTGGACGGATAAAAACAAAGCCAGAGCCGGCTGAAGACGCAGATATGAAGATGCTGTATTATCTGTATCATCGTCCCGCTCTATCCCATAATAATCGGCCACATCACATCGGGTTAAAGTCGCGGCGGAGTGAACGTCGACGCGCCCGGCGAGCGGCGGCGACACGAGCGACAGAGAGGAAGTGATGACAGCGAAGTGAGATGGCGAGGAGTTCGAGTTTCCTCTCCTTCTGCGTGGAAAAACCAGGCTGGAGAGAGAGAGAGAGAGAGAGAGAGAGAGAGAGAGAGAGAGAGGAGGATTATGGGAGACTTATAAAGAATGACTTCCATCTGGACAAAGGAAGATGGGGGGGTGGGATGGGAGGAGGAGGGTGGGGGGGAAGGGGGGGGGGGGGTGTGAGGAGGGGCTGCTGGGGGATTTCTTCCCCCTAAAAAACATCTGGAGAAGCAATCTGCTGTAAATAAGCAGGCAGCGACTCACTGCCCACCCAATAAATAACAAAAGGAAAGGAACGGCTCGCAATCTGCAGCGTTTTTTCTGCTGAGCTCTACAAGACCGAGAATTAGCCTGAGTGCTGTGAGAACATCACGGCCGGCTGCACGTGCACACACACACACACACACACACACACACACACACACACACACAGCACGGCAGAACACAGCCGTGCACGTGTGTGTTCGACTGTACTCTGCACACGCTTCCTACATGCATGTTTGTGTTTCTCCAGTTTACATACTTGTATACTTAAAGTGTGTTTTTGAGGCACATGATGGATTTGTACTCACACACACACACACACACACACACACACAGCATTGTAGTGCACGTGTGTCCATGATTGTGTTTTGCACACTCGATCCCATTGTGCACACACTTTCCACGTGCACGTTTGCTCGAGTGTGTGTTTTTTTGAATAACACACTTGAGGATGTGTTCATGAAACCATGGTGTGTGTGTGTGTGTGTGTGTGTGTGTGTGTGTGTGCACGATGGTGTTTTGCACATTCAATCCCGTTGTGAACACACTTGCTAAAAATACATGTATGTTTGTGTGTGTGTGTGTGTGTGTTTTTGAGGGACGTGATGGATGTACTCACACACACACACACACACACACACACGCACAGGCATGAATATGTGTTCACAAAACCATGCTGGTGCACATGTGATTGTGTGTGCACAAGGACAAATTTGCACACACTCTATCCCATTGTGCACACACTCCCTTCGTGCACGTGTGTGTTTCTGATGTGCACACTGATACATTTGACTGTGTGTTTTTTGAGACTCATCAATTCTAACACACGTGCACACACACACACACACACACACACACTTGAGAATATGTTCACCAAACTAGTGGTGCAGTAAAGGGCACAAATTTGATTCCATTGTGCACATTTATTTACTTCCTATGTGCACGTTTGTGTCAGACAGACATTTTTGCATGAGCCTGTGGTTTTGAAGAGCATACACACACACACACACACACACACACACACACACACACACACACACACACAGGCATGAGGATATGTTGACGAAACCACAGTGGCACACTTCATTCCACTGTGCACACTCTTTACGTGCACGTTTGTTTCTCTAATATACATGTGAGAGTGTGTTTCTGAGGGACATGATGGATTTGTACTGATGCACGCACACACACACACACACACACACACTCTCACACACACACACACTTGATGATGTGTTCATGAGCCTGGTGGTGCTCGTGCACGTGTGTGTGTGTGTGTGCACATTTGATTCCACTGTGCACTTATCCACTTCCTATGCACACATTTGTGTTTCTGATATACATACTTATATGCTCGAGTGTGTTTTCGAGGGATGTGATGGATTCGTACTCACACACAACACAACACACACACACACACACACACACACACACACACACTCTCTCTCTCTCTCTCTCATCCCCTCCGGGCCTCTCTTGGCGTGGTCTCCCATAATTCCTCTTGTCCGCACCACAAAGAGGCGTCCCGCAGCAGCCGCCAACCCATCAGAGAGCAGAGTGCCGCGCCGCGCCGCCGTCCCGCCGCAGCAACGCCGTCCCGCCCCCCCCCCACACACACACACACACACGCCCCCCCCCCCCCCCACCCGCCCGCCCGCCACTCGCTCCTCGCCTCCCGGGAGCCGAGCGCCGCTCTTCCTCTGAACCACAATATCCACTTGTTTATGTTGTTGTTGTTGCTGCTGTTGTGTTTTCTTTCTTGCGCAGATCGGAGTTCTACACAAACAGCATATTGCTGCTTAGGTTGGCAGCAGCACAGGTTGTTAATTATGTTTTCCATGCCAAGCATACAATCACACGGTAATTGGAGTTGGAGCAGAGGATTGTGGGAGTGTAATGATAATGAGTGTGAATGATAATGACTTCTTGGTCATCTGCATCATCAGTATCATCAGCAGCATAATTGGTTAGTTAGGAGCCGGTGTGGCTCCGCTGGTGAGAGCGGTCGTGCGGCAGCAGTGCATGCTGGGAACAGGTGAAGGGTGAGAAATACCTTCACACCTCCATGAGCTGAGCGTTCAAAAGAAAGGTTGTTTTTTTTTTGCATTTATATTCTTGCTTTTTATAACCAAATCTGTAAAGCAAAACTTTTTCTTTTTTTTTAAAGCGTGATATAATTAAACTTGAACTTTTTTTTTTTTAATAAAGATTTGTTTTTTTTGCCTTTATCGGGCAGATCATGAGCCCTTAAGCATCTGGACTTAATTTTTTTTTTTTTTTTTTATCATTATATTTATTCTTTTTTAGTTTTCATTATTTTATATATTATTATTTATATCTCTATCACTTGTATTATTATTTTATTTTTTATTTTATTGTACTTTCTACACCTTAATTCAACACCTTGACTATGTTAAACTATGAAGACTATAAATGAAGAGTTTCCATACAAACTAGGCTCAACCTGGAACTGAAAGTAATGACAGCACAGTTACATAATAATAACAATATTATACCTATTTTATTTATATAGCATCTTTCTTCACTAAAAAGTTCTGTAACATCACAGGAATATTTGTTCCATGTATTTCCCGTGTGCTATGACCTTTGACCTCCCTGAGAGAATCAGATGAGACTGAAATGTAAATGTAATGTAAAGAGGAAATAAAGGAGGAGAAAAGCAGCCGCCGTGTGAAGCCGCTTCGCTCGGTTAACGCCCGGAGCTCATTAAAGCTCGCTCAGCAAAACCCACAAAGCGATTCGACTGCTAACAAATTAGCGATTCTCCCGCAGCAGAACGAGAGCGAAAACAAGTTGTCAGTTTATTAATGTTCGTCTCTCCGTCGGCTGTGAAGACGAAACCGGAGTTTTGTTTTGTTTCTTACCAGGATCTTTTTTTTTTTTTTTTTTCACGTGGGAATAACCGTCAGAACGAAGTGACGCTTCAAAAGCAACGACCTGGAAGCTTTCACACATCTGAATCCGTCAAGACGTCGGGATCACATGACCTGTGACTGACTTCATGTTTCACAGCAAATCAAAC
>NW_027284797.1:20000-22110 GCF_046629955.1 Centroberyx affinis | reverse complement strand
AGGAGGAGAGGAGGAGAGGAGAGGAGGAGAGGAGAGAGGAAAGAAAAGGAGAGAGGAGAGGAGGAGAGGAGAGAGGAAAGTAAAGGAAAGGAGAGAGGAGAGGAGAGGAGAGAGGAGGAGAGGAGAGGAGAGAGGAAAGACAAGGAAAGGAGAGAGGAGAGGAGAGGAGGAGAGGAGAGGAGAGGAGAGGAGAGAGGAGAGGAGGAGAGGAGAGGAGAGGAGAGGAGAGGAGAGGAGAGGAGAGGAGAGAGGAAAGAAAAGGAAAGGAGAGAGGAGAGGAGGAGAGGAGGAGAGGAGAGAGGAAAGAAAAGGAAAGGAAAGGGGAGGAGGAGAGGAGAGAGGAAAGAAAAGGAAAGGAGAGAGGAGGAGAGGAGAGGAGAGGAGAAGAGGAGGATAAGAGAGGAGAGAGGAAAGAAAAGGAAAGGAGAGAGGAGAGGAGAGGACAGGAGGAAAGGAGAGAGGAGGAGAGGAGAGGATGAGAGGAGAGGAAAGTAAGGGAAAGGAAAGGAGAGGACAGGAGGAGAGGAGGAGAGGAGACACACACCTGTTAATATTCCAATCAGCTCCTTGTGTCTCCTGAGATGAAGCTTTTTCAAATTGCATCATGGGAAGTGTTGTCCCACAGCTTCCTGTTTACCTGAACTGTCCGGCGGCCATGTTGTCTCCGGTGAAGAGGCTGTTCCTGGCGTCCCGCAGGTTCTCACGCAGCTTCTTATCCAGCTTCTGCACACACACACACACACACACACACACACACACACACACACACACACACACACAGTTCAGTTGTCATTGTTAAACATCTTTACTCCAATTTCGCTGATTTTCATGTGTCTTCTGCTGTTTGTTAGGGTCAGACAGGCAGGCAGGCAGACAGGCAGGCAGACAGACAGACAGACAGACAGACAGACAGACAGACAGACAGACAGACAGACAGACAGGCAGGCAGACAGACAGACAGACAGACAGACAGACAGGCAGGCAGGCAGGCAGGCAGGCAGGCAGACAGACAGACAGACAGACAGACAGACAGACAGACAGACAGACAGACAGACAGACAGACAGACAGGCAGGCAGACAGACAGACAGACAGACAGCTCACCACAGCCACCATCTCTGCTGCGTTTCCTCTTGGACAGCGGATGATCGGCACGGCTCCTGAAACAACAGTTCAATAAAGTCTCACTTTATAAACTCAAGACAAATTAACTGATCAGAGAACAGATAATCCAATCATCAATAAAGTCTCAGATTAGAGTTTTGATGCCAAAATCAGGAAAAACTTGAACTGAGACTGATCTGAATCCAGATTAAAACCCAACAGACCATCTAGTTCCTTCATGTTGTGACAGTGTATCCAGCAGGTGGCAGGATCAGGTCTGGTTGACTGACTATCTGGATTCTGCGATCTTGATCAGAATGATTCTGATAGATTTCTGAAATACTGACTCAAAATCAGCAAGATCAGTCTGATCCTGAGTTGCAAAAACGAGGATTAGAAAACCTGTAGACTTCTGATCCAGATTAAAAATTGTGAAACCCTGGAGCCAAGAAATGAAGGTGAATGCTGCCATCTAGTGGACAGACGCAGTAAGACTAAACTCTGTCAAACTGAACTGGAATCAGAATTCACTTGGATCTGAAAGACAGAAACTTCTGGACTCTCATCACTGTCTGAAATTCACTTTCTGCATATAAACTAAAACATATTCCTGCCAGGAATCATTTTTACCAACCAAAATAATGAATATGCATTTTCACCCTCCCTGTTTTTAATGAAACAGTCGGTTCATTTAACACTTCCTTACTTACATAAATGTTTTACACAGTTTTAGCCTGCAGTGAGTTTTAGTGTCCCATGATGCTCTAAATGTTTCAGAGGTTTTCCACTCTGGAGGAAACACTAAATACTGGGAATGTTATGGAATTTTTTGGCACAAAAAGGTCAAATTTCAAGATATTGAAAGCAATAAATATCATCAAATTCAATCCAAACATATCAGTATGAGCTTTTACAGCTTCACAGTCCATCCGCCCAGCTCATCAGTCTGTGATCTGTAGAGAAACTAGAGGAACCAGAGGAACTAGAGGAACTAGAGGAACTAGAGGA
>NW_027284797.1:0-15000 GCF_046629955.1 Centroberyx affinis | reverse complement strand
TGTGTGTGTGTATGTGTGTGTGTGTGTGCTGAGGCCATGCTGTACCTTCCATACTGGCTCAGCTGCTGTGTTCTTCAGAGGCGGAGCGTTGAAGTTCAGCATTCGCTTCAGAGCCGCTGGAGGAAAACAAACTGATGAGAAACATGAAGCACACACACACACACACACACACACACACACACAAACACTGCTGAACACACTGCACACACACACTGCTGAACACACTGCACACACACAGCTGAACACAGTGCACACACACACACACACACAGACACACACACACACACACACTGCTGAACACACTGCACACACACACACACACTGCTGAACACACTGCACACACACACAGCTGAACACACTGCACACACATACACACACACACTGCTGAACACACTGCACATACACACTGCTGAACACACACACACACACACACTCTGCAGCAGCCGGACAGGGAGCATCAAAGCGAAAAGCCGACTCATGGGACTCTCAGTGTAACTTCTGATAAATGAAGTTATGAATAAATAAATAAATAATGACTGATGGAGTCTCTGCTGTTCAGAATCAGTTCAGCTGACTGACACTGGAAAATTACACTAAGGAATAACACACAGAACCATATATAGAAATATACAACTTCATTCAGTTAAATCAGGTTCATATCAGTAACTATGAAATCGATAATCACCTTAATCTTATCAGTTTCCAGACAGATTTCTGTGGCTTCAGTTACTTTGACACAAAAACTGGTTATTAACTAAAATAAATGAAAATGTTTCTAGCAGTGTGTCAGATATTATATATATATTTGTTCCTGCTGAAATAATGTCTACAAATCAATAAAGTATCTTATCTTATTTTATCTTAATACATTCAGGCTTAATAACTTCTAACACAGAGCGCCCAGTTAAACTTTACTGAGTATTAATTCATTCTGTAACTACAGGAAGAGTCAAGCAAAGCTTTTTAACGTTATCAATATTATTTCAGAGTATCAATATTTTGATGAAACGGACGTTAGCGTTAGCAGGCTAACGTTAGCTAATAACACCATCAGCCTGCCAGCCGCAGCTTGAGCTAACAAGCTAACAGCTAGTTTACCGTCCCGTTAAGTTCTTACTGCAGTTTGTGACTTTGTGGAGAAATGTGAAGCTTTACTTCAAAGTAGTGAAAGAGAAACAGTTCGTCAGATTAACTGGCAGCAGTTTGACTGACAGGTAGCGTCAGTTAGCCGGTTAGCGGATCTATACTGCTGATCAATCGATACTTCTGATAAATCTCTAATGTCGGACAGAAGATGGTTTTCTCTCCTGTATCGCGACACTTCGCTGCTCTACAGCTGATCTGCTGTCTGCTGACAGATTACTGAGAAAAAGTGAATTTTAGTAAGTCAGACCTGTCTGCTTCTCCCGGACGGACGCCGCCATCTTTAATGTTGTGGTGACGGGGCGTCTGATGACGTGGCGTCTGATGACGTGACCTGACGTCGACTTGTGTCAGTGAGGAGCGACAGACAACAACAGATAAAACAGCAAACAACAAACTGTTTTATCTCTGTGGACAAAGAAAGAAAGAGAGACTCCATGTTTACTTCTGTTTGTTTACATGTTGAATATTTTGTTGTGATTGTATGAAATGTCTGTCACGCCAATCCACTGTAACTGTGACTGTGCTTTGTTTAAATAAAGATATTGAACCAGAAAAACAAAGAGCTGTCACTCACTGTAGAAAATACCTGAAGCCAAAAGGAGCTGAGCGGTAAAGACAGTTAGATATTCCACAGATATTCACATTCAACCTTCCTGTTAATTGTTAATAAATATTTAAATGGAAAAATAAGGGTTTTTTTTCAATAGCTTCCAGGTCATGTGACCCAGTGATTCAAAACTTTTTTATTTTTGTTTTGTTTATTTTTATAGGATATTTTCATGGAATTATGTTTTTCACTAAATACTATAGTATAGTATAGTATAGTATAGTATAATACTATAATACTAAACTATACTACATGACCCAATAAATCATAGCCAGCATCAGACACTTCTCCCCCAGTGGGAACATGCGGCACTCTGCTTTTGAATGTAAATAAAAGCACCAAGAAATGTTTTAATAAAAAAAACCCAATTACATTGTTCAATATCTTTCATTGAACATGGCACAGTAATTAAAAAACAATGTTGCAACATTTTAACATAAGGGCCGAATGGGGCACACACACACACACACACACAAAAGCTTAGTTTAGTATTTCAATGGAAAATAAGGGGATAATTATTGAACCGCTTCAATATCACATGATCTAAGAACACAAAATTAATATAAAAACAATTGAAACATAATAGTCACATGAGGCACACGCCCTTTGAATGCCAATTATTGGAACTGCATATGGGCGAAAAGGTCATACTAACAATGAAATTATTAATTTAATTATCATTATTATAATGAAAGTATCAAACATTGCCAAGGACATGGTGGCTGTTCAAACGGTTGAGAGAGACGGATTCAAAAGCCTCATCAAAACTTTGCATCCAACGTGTGTGATTCCCATAAATATTTCAGCCAGACAGTTTTGCCAAATAAATATGAGCGGCGAAAAAAGATTGAGATGGAAACACAAAATGCTGCATGCTTTGCCTGTACAACAGACTTGTGGTCAAGCAGAACAACGGAACCTTATATTAGACTTATGTATTAGACTTATATATATATTAGACCTTATATCAGACTTGTGGTCCTGGAAGCTCACAAGCAGATGTTTACAAACATCTTACTATCCAGACGATCACAGGGGAGTTGATGGAAGGTTTAAGGGAAATGCTGAAGGGACTGAGAGAAGAACGCAACAAATATGATTAAGGCAAAGGAGCTGAACGACTGGACGAGCCTGCAGGGTTTCGGACAGCGTCTACACCTAGCCATCGGTATGAATGTTTGTTTGCTTATAGGAAAGCTAGTTGTGTGTGTGTGTGTGTGTGTGTGTGTGTGTGTGTGTGTGTGTGTGTGTGTGTGTGTGTGTGTGTGTGTGTGTGTGCACGTGAGTGAATATCACTGATAGAAATTTAACACATTTCTTTTAAGGCTAATAACTAATTTATCATCATGATTATTTGATTTATAGATAATATATTTGGAAATTAACAGTTTTTTCCATTTCTACAGAGCACAGTGTTAAAGACCCCCGAACTGACTGTGCAATCTGAAATTAGTCAGTGCCTTTTCATTTGCATGGAAAAAGAGAAAAGCCTTGTCAGCTGCCCAAATGGAGCACAATTCGCCTGTTCACAAGCTCATCATGGAAACACCAACAAGGTGGGGATCCCACCAGAAGATGATCCAGAGCGTGCTTGAGCAAGACAAGGCCATAACTCAAGTACTAGCCGAAGACAAGGAAACCAGGAACCAGGCACTTGGTGCCTACATGGCAGGACATCGATGTCCTAGAGTCAGTCAACAAGGCTCTGGCTCCCCTGGCAGAGTTCACCGATGCCTTGTCAGGTGAGGAGTCACCGTGAGCTGCCTGGAACCAGTACTCCACCTGTTTAATCAGAGCATTTTGAGCGTGAAAGATGACACAGACCTCTATAAATCTTTGAAAACAGTAAGCCGAGACTACCTGAATAACAAATATTCAGATCCCGCAACTGATGACCTTCTTGATGTTGCCTCACTGCTTGACCCCCACTTTAAGACCAAGTATATAAGCAGTGATAAGGTGGAATACATCAAGACCAAAGCAACTGTTGAGCTTGAGACACTCCTGAACAGTGAAGCAACATCTCTACAAGCAGAAGCAGCAGCAGAAGAAGCAGCAGCCCAGCCAGAGGAGCCCAAGAAAGCCAAAAAACACTTGGGAGCTTTTTCAAGAAGGACCAACAAGCCCAGCAGCAGCTCTGCCTGACAGACATGAAGGTGGAGCAGAGAAGGAAATGTATCTGCAGACAGTTGATGCAGACAGTGAAGCAGATCCCCTGGACTGGTGGAGATTCCATGAAACCAACTTCCCAAGATTGTGCAAACTGGTGAAAAAGTACTTGTGCATCACAGCTACCAGTGCACCTTCAGAAAGGGCTTTCTGCACAGGAGAAAATGTGGTTACAAACCACAGAGCTGCCCGTAAGCCAGTGACTGTGGATCGGTTGGTCTTTCTTGCAAATAATCTGTGAAAGAGATGCACAGACACTCACAAAATAGGGAGTCCTTAGAACAGGGAATAACTTTTTTCTCAGCTACAATGGCGTAGGCCGTTGCGACGAAAAGAGAGCTGAGCCAGAAGGCAAAGCTCTCGATCTACCGGGCGATCTTCATCCCAACCTTCACCTATGGTCATGAACTACGGGTCATGACCGAAAGGACAAGATCGCGGATAAAAGCGGCCAAAACGGGTTTCTTCAGGAGGGTGGCTGGCGTCTCCCTTAGGGAGAGGGTGAGAAGCTTGGTCACCCGTGAGGGACTCAGAGTAGAGCCACCGCTCCTTCGCATAGAAAGGAGCCAGTTGAGGTGGTTCAGGCATCTAGGAAGGATCCTGCCTCCTGGTTGCCTCCCTAGGGAGGTTTTCCAGGCACGTCCAGCTGGGAGGAGGCCACGGGGCAGACCGAGGACCAGGTGGAGGGATTATATCTCCATGCTGGCCTGGGAACGCCTTGGGATCCCCCAGTCAGAGCTGGTTAATGTGGCCAGGGAAAGGGAAGTTTGGGGCCCCCTGCTGGAACTGCTACCTCCGTGACCCGACCTCGGATAAGCAGTTGAAGATGGATGGATGGACAATGGCGTAGGTACTGCCATGGATAATAAGACAAGCTAGGGATGGGATTTAGATAGCCCAGAAAACTCTCATCTTTCACTGCCACAAATGACCTCTAACACTATGGAGGTGCTCGAAGCCATAAATGAAAAACGTAAAAAATTGGACATACTGGTGTCATTACAAGAAGACGTTCGGGAATTGAAGGAAATAACAAAATTCACCGCTGACCTACTACAACAGACGCGCGATGAAGCCGTGACGCTGAAAGGAAAGGTGAAAGTTTTACAGTCAGCAGTAAACTATGTCTCAAATGAGAATTTCCGACTTAAAGAGAAAATGCTGGATCTTACAACCAGATCCATGAGAGACAATTTAATCTTAAGAGGGATCCCGGAGAAGAAGGATGAAAATGTGGAGGGCACTATTAAAGCCTTCTTTGCCAAGGAATTATTGTTGGATAATGAGACTGTAAACCAAATCACCTTCCACCGAGCGCACAGAGTGGGAACGCCGCGCGCAATAAGCGGCAGAGGTGGTGGAGATGGCACCTACAAAAACGCATTACTCAGCAAAGGGCATCGTGCGATTGTGGTGAAGTTTGAGCATTTTAAGCATAAAGAGTTAATTCTTGCACAAGGGCGAAGACTGGTTGGAAAACCCTATGGAATAAGCGAGCAGTTCCCACCAGAGATTGTGGATAGGAGGAACAAGCTTTTTCCGGTGTGCAGAGAGCACAAGCAAAAGGGAAGCAGGGTAAGACTAATCATTGACAAATTATACATTGATGGCAAGCTCTACAAGGATAAAGACATTACCCCTTGGCTGTTTCCACCCACCGACATGGACATACTTTAGCACTCCACTGTCTGATTAAACATAGTAGAGGGCATGCTGCACCATATCGATAAAGTCGGTAAATATGGCTTTAAGTAATGTCCTGCCACTGGCCTAGATATTGTGGCCCAGCTTTATTACCTTTGCCCACTGCACCACAAGCTATCCCCTGTCACGTATCTAGGCTGAACCCAAATGCAGAACACACAGACAGGAGGCAGAGAGTAAATGCAAGGACAGTTTATTAACGTGGCTGGAAGTGGTAAACCTGGAGCAGGTGAGGTGTGCAGCTGGGCCAAGGCAGGACAGGGAAAGTGCAGTGGAGAGTCAGGCTGAGCAGGTTCCAGACAGCGGGGATCCAAAGTGGGAGACAGACCTGGCAGGGACAAGTGGCCTGGGAGCAGAAGGATGGAGCCAGGGACCTCGGGTGGATGACCCGGGGGCAGGACGGAGACCGAACAGGAAACTTCAGGCAGACGACCAGGAGGCAGAGCAGAGGCCGAGCAGGAAACCTCAGGCGGACAGCCTGGAGGCTGGACACGTAGGCGCAGCAGCTCTGGAGGACGGGCAGGAGGACGACCAGAGTGGCGGAACAGCTCTGGAGGACGGCGATGTGGAAAAGACCGCTCAGGAGGCCGGCGACAAAGCTGGAGGTCAGGGAATGCAGCCAACACCAGAAGATTCGGCTGCGGGTCGGGGCAGGCTGCGAGATCAGCTTCTGGTGTCAGGAGTACAGGGGTGCATTCCATTTGGTAACGATTTCTCCTCGTCTCCTCGCCTCGCGTCTCTTCCTCAACTCCTCGGTCAAAGGTCACGGAGGAAACGAGGAGGAGATGCGAGGAGGCGAGTGAACCTGGCTTGTCAATTGGAACGTCCTCGCACGCGCCATATTGAACTGACGTGTGAAGCGTTGCGTTGAGGCTCCTCCCACACAGGATGACAGCTGTTGAAATTATTCTAAGGCTCATGTGTTATCCACATAAAAACGTTCAACAAAGTTCAGATTAATGTTTAATTAATTTAATTATGCCAGCCTCTAGTGAGCCTTGTCTACCTCATGAAGGTAGAACACTTAAAAAAAATTCCCAATGCCTAAAAATCGTTTCTGTTTCTGTTTTTATTCATTTTTCTTGTTATTCTGTTTGCTGTATGCTACATTTTAATTTAGTGAAGCACTTTGCAGCACTGATAAGAAAGGTGCTATACAAATTGTCTAACTTTCATCCTTTATGCGACTTGGATTAGACAACGATCATGTGGCTGTTTGACATCTCACTGGCAATGAACCAAAGTGCTTTCTTTTTATTCCTAAATAAATAAATACAATTCCCAAATAACCATAGATCTAGCTGTAAGAGCAAAATGTGCGATTTAAAACAAGGAAATGCTGTTGAGGTTTAGTAAGAATTTATTCTCCCGAAGAGAAATTCCATGGCAACACACACAAACACAATTCATAAGCATGATGAATACTGAATGAGAGACACATCAAACAAACAGCAAACCAGCTGGTGATCCAGAGAAGACACAGAAGTGATTCCAGCAAAGACAAACATACCGACCTTTATGATGAAAATATGTCCTGTCATGGCAACGGCCATTACGCCCCAATGTTAAAAATGTAGTGAGAATGGAAACATAGGTAAGCTACGCCTAAAAGGCAGAGAAAGTAGGCCTAAATACCAAAAAAAAATGGTCGGATGAAATCAGATCCCAAAATTCAAAAATAATGTCACAAATAATCGTGGTCCTGGAGTCCCTCAGGCTGTCCCACAGGGGCAGATATCTGTGCTGCCAGTCTGTCCCGCACTCCCTGCCCCCCTTGCTCGTTCCTGACTGGGCGGGGTGGTGGAACCTCCACCGCATCTGGCCTGTCGTCGTCTGGGTCCACGACATCCCCAGCTGTGAGGCAGATGTTGTGGAGGACAGCACAGACGGTGACCACATCCGGAACAAAAGTGTGGTGCACCTCCAGGGCCTTGAAGAACAGGCACCTCCAGCGGGTCTTCATCATCCCAAAGGCTCGCTCTATTACTGAACGAGCCCTGGCGTGGTGGCGGTTGTAGCGCTCCTGCACCCTCCCCTGCAGTGGCTCCCGGTATGGTGTGAGGAGGGTGATGGGAGCCCTGATGCAGGGGTAGCCACCATCGCCGATGATGAAGTACCCGGGAGGAGGATACCTTGCAGCGGTGTAGAGGCTGGAGTTCTTCAGGACCCTGGTGTCATGCACCGACCCGGGGTACCCCACGAACAGGTTGATGAACCTTCCGTAGCTGTCGCACAGTGCCTGCATCTGCACTGATGCGAACAGCTTGCGGTTGATGTAATCCTGTCCGTGGGGGCCTGGGGGTGTCTTGATCCGGATGTGGCACCCGTCTAGCGCTCCCACACAGTTGGTGAAGGGGCTCCCGGATAGCTCCGTAAAGCCCAGAGCCACAGCAGGAACGTCCTCCTCAGCAGGGTAGCGGATGTGCTGTCCACGAATGGCCACCAGCGACCCACAAACCTGGTGGACCACTCTGTGGACAGTGGTCTTTGGCACCTGGAAGGCCCTGCTCACCACACTGTACGAAAGGCCGTGAGCTAACCAGTACAGTGTGATAAGGACCTCCAGGTGCTGAGCCCAGCCTCTTGCCTTTCCCCTGCTGAGGAGTTGCAAGAGGGCGGTCACGGAGGTGCGGGACAGACGGTAGTCAGGCCTGAGGTCCTGCTGGGGATCAAAATACATCTGGAGCAGGGGCACCTCCCGATTCATCTGTGCATAAATCGGGGGGTGGTCCGCCTAAGAAAACACATTGTAAAGAACATGAGTGGTTGCATTTTTCCTTATGGTATTTGCTTTTCTTCAGGTAAATCCCCTCACATATAGTCAGTGGATGTCATCTGAGCACTCACCTGCTCCAGTAGCACCATCATGGTGTGTAGACGTGCTCGCCTCCTCCGCATGCGGCGGGTGGCGAGTTCGGTCCAAACGGAGGATGACATAGCGAGTATCGTCTCCATCATATCAGAGTATAGAGTGGGGAGCATGCACATGTTCCTTTTATAATCTGACAATCCACCTGTGGTTAATTAGGGTAATAACAAAAAGCTGCCCCAACAAGAGGTTGTGGAGTGTAGCTTTGGTGTTAATTCACCTGACACACCTGTTCTACATTTCAACTATTTAAATTGTGATTATTATTGTCTTCATATAATGACCTTCTGCCACTCAGCTAGCCTATACCTACTTTATTACATCCCGAAAGGTCTAGGGAAAGTCATGATGAATAGCCAAGATAAGCGAAATTGTATTGGGACTGTTAAGTAGTTGGCTACTCAGGCCATAATAGTTGTGGTAGCAGTCTAATTACACTTGATACCAAAGTTGAACCAACCAAAATGCATATCATTAAATAGGCTGAGAATGAAAAACGCTCTTGTCTCATGAGCAGTCACTATTAATGAATGGAAATCATGATATAGGCTATTATACCAACTTGAAAGCAAATTGGACAGTGGGCGCTAGAGTGCTAGATTTTGTAGATTGTAAATGTAATTATCGACCCATGGCCTAGGCTACACAGTTCAGTCACCAAGACAGACTTTAACGTGAAGATGTTTCTGAAAACACATCTATGGCTCTTCCACATAACATTTTTATTTATTGGGGGATAAAGGAACAAACAAACAAAGTAGGGGTGGGTGGGTCACATTTTATTGGTCATTCTGTCGAGAATATCCAACAGTCTTTCAGTCTGCTGCTCAGCCCGCTCCGCACGCACATCCTCCTTGGCCGCCTCTTCCCGCCTCCTAACCCTAACCCCCCAGCCCAATGGCATTCAGAATGATACTGCAAAACAAGCAATTCAAATGGGAAATATACAATGAATAGCTATTATAGCCCAATGTTGCAATAGCTGCAAACATGAAACACTCACCCCCAAGCAGCTCTGGCAGCATTTCTCTTCCCAGTGAAGAGGCGGTCCCTCTCTATGCGCTGGAGGATCAGCTGGCGCGTCTCCTCCTCTGTCCCTATTACCACATCCAGAAGCCTTATGGTGATTTACTTATTCCTATTTGGATTGGGTTTGACATCATACAACTGCACCAGATCTGTCAGTATCTGGACATATTTAACCTTCATAAGGTTCATTTAACACTTCATAAACACATGTTCAGCTAACATTTAAAACCTACGCTATTTCTGTTTGGACAATATGTAACAAGTTGGAGCTACTTACAACTGTGGACTCTTCCAGCCATGTCAGCACGTTTTCTGATGGTATGGAGGCGGTCTGATATCCGCACGTGCCAATGGTTAATTGACTTAACTCATCATTTCCGCATCGAGGATACACCTGAGTATCCTCCGACCACGCCTTATTGGAGGACGGAGGCGAGGAGACTTTAAGGATCCTTCATGCGTCTTTTAACCAACTGGAACGTCCTTAATGATGGCGGCTCATTTTTGGATGCCGGGTCAGCGAGGAGACGAGGTCGCGAGGACGGAGGAGAGGACGCATTTTGGCCAAATGGAATGCACCCCAGGACTGGAGTCCGGCAGCGGGAGTGCGGGACCGGAGGCCAGAGACAGGAAAGCAGGACCGGAAGCCGGAGACTGGAGTACGGGACCGGAGGCCGGGGACAGGAAAGCAGGACCGGAAGCCGGAGACTGGAGTACAGGACCGGAGGCCGGAGACTGGAGTACAGGATCGGAGGCCGGAGACAGGAGTACAGGACCGGACACTGGAGGCTGGAGCGCAGGACCGGACACTGGAGGCTGGAGCGCAGGACCGGACACTGGAGGCTGGAGCGCAGGACCGGACACTGGAGGCTGGAGCGCAGGACCGGAGTCCGGCAACAGCTGGAGTGCAGGATCGGAGTCCGGCAACGGCTGCTGTCGGAGACGGCCGATGGGGAATGGCAGGGTGTCGGCAGATGCGGCCGACAACTGGGGATCTGGCTGCAGAGCAGACTGTGTCAGCTGGGAGCCCAGCAGGTGAGCCGGTGAAGCCAGGAAACCAGGGGGTTGCTGAAACACAGCCAGAGCTGACTGCAGCTGAACAGGAACAGAAATTTGCTGCACCTCAGGCTCAGTGGATTGCTGCAGCCCAGAAACAGAAGGCTTTAATAGCACAGGAACCGAAGGCTCTTGCAGCACAGGAACAGGAGGCTCTTGCAGCACAGGAATAGGAGGCTCTTGCAGCACAGGAACAGGAGGCTTTTGCAGCTCAACAAAAAGCAGCCTCGGCGCAGGTACAGGGACCAGCCGAGGCGTAGGAACAGGAGACAGCTGCAGCCCAGCAGGAACAGGAGACAGCTGCGGCCCAGCAGGAACAGGAGACAGCTGCGGCCCAGCAGGAACAGGAGACCACCGCAGCTCGACAGCAGGGAGCTTCCGCGGCGCAGGAAGCTGAGAGTGCTGTGACCCAGCATGAACAGGAGACCGCCATGGCCCGACAGGAACAGGAACTGGAGATTGCCGCGGCCCGACAGGAACAGGAGATTGCCGCGACCCGACAGGAACAGGAGATTGCCGCGGCTCGGGAACAGGGGCTGACTGGACCCCAGTAGTGGCACTGGGCAGCGGAGACTCTGTGGCGCTGGACCGCGGAGACTCTGTGGCACTGGACTGCAGAGAGACCCAGTGGTGTCGGGAGCCACGGGGACCTTGCCGCCTCTTGGTGCCTCCACGGGTCCCTGTGAAAATGGCGAGTCGAGTCCCTACATAGGGTGACTGCTGGACATCAGGGTAGCTTGGCTGCTGCTGGGGCTTGGGCTGGTAGCTCGGCTGCTGCGGCCTAGGCTTGGGCTGGTAGCTAGGCTGTTGCGGCCTAGGCTTGGGCTGGTAGCTAGGCTGCTGGCTAGCAAACAAGGCTGCTTGCCGGGCAAAGTATGCAAACAGGGTCATGGTTTCAAACCCAGTTGCAGAGGGAGGGGATGTGTCTGCTGGGTTCATGTCAGGCCGGATCATACTGTCACGTATCTAGGCTGAACCGAAATGCAGAACACACAGACAGGAGGCAGAGAGTAAATACAAGGACAGTTTATTAACGTGGCTGGAAGTGGTAAACCTGGAGCAGGTGAGGTGTGCAGCTGGGCCAAGGCAGGATAGGGAAAGTGCAGAGGAGAGTCAGGCTGAGCAGGTTCCAGACAGCGGGGATCCAAAGCAGGAGACAGACCTGGCTGTAGAGTCTGGCTGAGGTCTAGGCATGGCAAGGTGTATGATCCGGCGGAGAGTGGATGGCAGACTGGGGTTTTTAAAGTGTGGACTGAAGGGAAGCAGGTGAGCAGATGGTGACGAGTGATGGGATTCAGGTGTGCAGGTTGAGCTGAGCTGGGAGCCAGGAGAACAGGGAAGGGAGACCACGCCCACACACACACAAAGCATGGACAGGGAAAGAGACAGACAGGAGAGCACTAGGAACACAGGAAAGGGGAAACACAAGGAAAACACAAGGGCTAGGCAGGGATCATGACAATCCCCTGTGTTATGTGGCATATTTTAACATTTCTTTATTTAGTCTTTGTCTATTGTCTGTTGTATTTTGTTTCTTCAAAAGGTACCCTAACCCTAACCCTAACCCTAGGGTTAGGTCTTAGTGATATATCACGTGACTCTCCCCACATTGTCCAACGACTCTGCAGTTGATGAAGAGTCACTTGCAAGGCACTGGCCGGCACATGTCACTCAGATGCCCCATCTGGGTGGGACTCCATTTATCAGCGTTAAGATCCGACCGTATTAGGGGAGGGTTTGGGTGACAGGGTCTCTGTCTGGATGTGTTGCGGTTGGATGAAAGTCCAATCACGGGGAGTCGGGTGTTGGTTCAGAGTATGTGCTGTTGGACTAATCGGAGCAGGCTGGGTTTTGATAGGGGGTTGTCTGTGGTTGGGTTTAGGGTAAGGTGTGGGGTAGGGTGGTCCTGTTAGTGTCATAGAGAGTAATTTTGGTTTGGGTTTGGTTTAGGGAGGGGTCTATGGTTGGGGTTAGAGTAAGATGTTGGTTAGGGTAGTACCATTTGTATTAGGGACAGAGGGTTTGCTTACTGGAAGATAGGGTTGGGTTTAGGGAGGGGGATGTCTATGGTTGGGGTTAGGGTAAGATGTTGGTTGGGGCAGGGTTAGGGTTAGGGTTAGGGTTAGGGTTAGGGTTAGGGTTAGGGTTAGGGTTAGGGTTAGGGTTAGGGTTAGGGTTAGGGTTAGGGTTAGGGTTAGGGTTAGGGTTAGGGTTAGGGTTAGGGTTAGGGTTAGGGTTAGGGTTAGGGTTAGGGTTAGGGTTAGGGTTAGGGTTAGGGTTAGGGTTAGGGTTAGGGTTAGGGTTAGGGTTAGGGTTAGGGTTAGGGTTAGGGTTAGGGTTAGGGTTAGGGTTAGGGTTAGGGTTAGGGTTAGGGTTAGGGTTAGGGTTAGGGTTAGGGTTAGGGTTAGGGTTAGGGTTAGGGTTAGGGTTAGGGTTAGGGTTAGGGTTAGGGTTAGGGTTAGGGTTAGGGTTAGGGTTAGGGTTAGGGTTAGGGTTAGGGTTAGGGTTAGGGTTAGGGTTAGGGTTAGGGTTAGGGTTAGGGTTAGGGTTAGGGTTAGGGTTAGGGTTAGGGTTAGGGTTAGGGTTAGGGTTAGGGTTAGGGTTAGGGTTAGGGTTAGGGTTAGGGTTAGGGTTAGGGTTAGGGTTAGGGTTAGGGTTAGGGTTAGGGTTAGGGTTAGGGTTAGGGTTAGGGTTAGGGTTAGGGTTAGGGTTAGGGTTAGGGTTAGGGTTAGGGTTAGGGTTAGGGTTAGGTTAGGGTTAGGGTTAGGGTTAGGGTTAGGGTTAGGGTTAGGGTTAGGGTTAGGGTTAGGGTTAGGGTTAGGGTTAGGGTTAGGGTTAGGGTTAGGGTTAGGGTTAGGGTTAGGGTTAGGGTTAGGGTTAGGGTTAGGGTTAGGGTTAGGGTTAGGGTTAGGGTTAGGGTTAGGGTTAGGGTTAGGGTTAGGGTTAGGGTTAGGGTTAGGGTTAGGGTTAGGGTTAGGGTTAGGGTTAGGGTTAGGGTTAGGGTTAGGGTTAGGGTTAGGGTTAGGGTTAGGGTTAGGGTTAGGGTTAGGGTTAGGGTTAGGGTTAGGGTTAGGGTTAGGGTTAGGGTTAGGGTTAGGGTTAGGGTTAGGGTTAGGGTTAGGGTTAGGGTTAGGGTTAGGGTTAGGGTTAGGGTTAGTTAGGGTTAGGGTTAGGGTTAGGGGTTAGGGTTAGGGTTAGGGTTAGGGTTAGGGTTAGGGTTAGGGTTAGGGTTAGGGTTAGGGTTAGGGTTGGGTTAGGGTTAGGGTTAGGGTTAGGGTAGGGTTAGGGTTAGGGTTAGGGTTAGGGTTAGGGTTAGGGTTAGGGTTAGGGTTAGGGTTAGGGTTAGGGTTAGGGTTAGGGTTAGGGTTGGGTTAGGGTTAGGGTTAGGGTTAGGGTTAGGGTTAGGGTTAGGGTTAGGGTTAGGGTTAGGGTTAGGGTTAGGGTTAGGGTTAGGGTTAGGGTTAGGGTTAGGGTTAGGGTTAGGGTTAGGGTTAGGGTTAGGGTTAGGGTTAGGGTTAGGGTTAGGGTTAGGGTTAGGGTTAGGGTTAGGGTTGGGTTAGGGTTAGGGTTAGGGTTAGGGTTAGGGTTAGGGTTAGGGTTAGGGTTAGGGTTAGGGTTAGGGTTAGGGTTAGGGTTAGGGTTAGGGTTAGGGTTAGGGTTAGGGTTAGGGTTAGGGTTAGGGTTAGGGTTAGGGTTAGGGTTAGGGTTAGGGTTAGGGTTAGGGTTAGGGTTAGGGTTAGGGTTAGGGTTAGGGTTAGGGTTAGGGTTAGGGTTAGGGTTAGGGTTAGGGTTAGGGTTGGGTTAGGGTTAGGGTTAGGGTTAGGGTTAGGGTTAGGGTTAGGGTTAGGGTTAGGGTTAGGGTTAGGGTTAGGGTTAGGGTTAGGGTTAGGGTTGGGTTAGGGTTAGGGTTAGGGGTTAGGGTTAGGGTTAGGGTTAGGGTTAGGGTTAGGGTTAGGGTTAGGGTTAGGGTTAGGGTTAGGGTTAGGGTTAGGGTTAGGGTTAGGGTTAGGGTTAGGGTTAGGGTTAGGGTTAGGGTTAGGGTTAGGGTTAGGGTTAGGGTTAGGGTTAGGGTTAGGGTTAGGGTTAGGGTTAGGGTTAGGGTTAGGGTTAGGGTTAGGGTTAGGGTTAGGGTTAGGGTTAGGGTTAGGGTTAGGGTTAGGGTTAGGGTTAGGGTTAGGGTTAGGGTTAGGGTTAGGGTTAGGGTTAGGGTTAGGGTTAGGGTTAGGGTTAGGTTAGGGTTAGGGTTAGGGTTAGGGTTAGGGTTAGGGGTTAGGGTTAGGGTTAGGGTTAGGTTAGGGTTAGGGTTAGGGTTAGGGTTAGGGTTAGGGTTAGGGTTAGGGTTAGGGTTAGGGTTAGGGTTAGGGTTAGGGTTTAGGGTTAGGGTTAGGGTTAGGGTTAGGGTTAGGTTAGGGTTAGGGTT
>NW_027284796.1:0-15000 GCF_046629955.1 Centroberyx affinis | reverse complement strand
CCATTCTTCCACTTTCCTTTCATTTGTGTCTATTTCCTTTCTTTTCATTCATTTTCCTTTCTTCCCTTCCCATCCCTTCATTCCCTTTCCCTTGCTTCTCTTCCCTTTCCTTTCTTTTCCTTTCCTTCCCTTTCCTTTACTATACTTTCTTTTCCTTTCCTTTCATTTATGCCACTTTTGTTTCATTTCCTCTCCTTTCTGTTTATTTTGCTTTCTTATCCAGTCCTTCTTTCATTTCATCTGTGTCCCTTTCCTCTACTTTCATTCATTTTCTTCATTTCCTCTCCCTTTACTTCCCTTTCCTTTTCTTTCATTTGCTTCTTTTCCTTTGCCTTTGCTTTCATTTCCTTCCCTCTCCTCTCCTTCTCTTTCATTTCCTTAATTTCCTTTGCTGCCTTTTCCTTTCCTTCCCTCTCCTTCCCTTTCATTTGGGTTCCTCTCCTCTCCTCTCCTCTCCTCTCCTCTCCTCTCCTCTCCTCTCCTCTCCTCTCCTGTCTCCTCTCCCTCCTCCTCTCATCCTTCTCAAACCCTGCAAAAAAAGGATAGAAAATCGAAAAAAGCTAGGCAGCGAGATGTGAGAAACAGAGAGAGGCGACAGAGAGAAGCCGAGACGTTCGCTTTGTTTTCTTTCCTCTCTGTGGAAATGACGAAGAATAGGGAGGGAAGAGGGAAGTAAAAGACCGTGAATAGTCAGAAAATGGGAACAGAGGGAAGAGGAAAGGGCAAAGAGGGAGAGAGAGAGAGACAGGAAGCAAAGATAAATAAAGATCTATTCTTCTGTGTAAATGGGAGCAATCAGGGAGTGCAGAATGTGACACAGGGGAGATGGAGAGAGTGATTTTCAAGGAACGAGGAGAGCAAGGGACTGAAAAGGGGAGAGAGAGAGAGAGAGAGAGAGAGAGAGAGAGAAAGAGAGAGAGAGAGAGAGAGACGCTATTCAGAGACACTTGCTGGAACCAGGATGCACTTTAACTCAACAGGAACATTAATTCTACTGTAAACCATGGGAGCTCAGTGACACACACACACATGTGCACACACACCCTTTCCCTCTCTCTCTGACACACGTACACGTACACACACACACACACACACACACACACACACGCACACAGCCATCCACGCTTATCCAGTAATAGCTGCATGTCTAAAAAGTCTAAAAACGAACTATCGACCTTCAGTGGGTTGACAGCCTCCTTCCCTGGGGAGTCTTTCTCATAATGCGTTTGTGTGTGTGTGTCTGTGTGTGTACATATGTGCTTGTGCATGGGTGTGTGTGTGTGTGTGTGTGTGTGTGTGTGTGGGTGTCTGTGTGTGTGGGGGTGTGTGTGGGTGTCTGTGTGTGTTACCACCAATCAATAACCCAATAAGACACTAATCATTCATCGATCCACTTTGGTTTTAAAATCCTTCCCACGTGAACAAAAGCCACTCTACACACTCACCGTCCATCAATCTTCCCTCTATCCATCCCTCTATCCCTCCATCCATCCAGTCATCCATCCATCCATCCATCCCTCCATCCATCTATCGTAACATGTTCCCATCACATTACATTCAGCACTAATGAGAGGGAAAATGAAAATTAAAAGTGGCGGGATGTGTGGGTGTGAATGGCAGCGGTTAACCTGACCGGTCTGCGTTTGGCACAAAAGCAACAGGAGGGGACTTTTGTCTTGTCTTTTGTCTTTGTTTTGACTTTTGGTTTTACAGTTCATTAATTTCCCCTGGTGCGACATCAGAGGAGAGCAGAGAGGAGGAAGGAAGGCAAGAAGGAAGGATGGAGGAAATGAGGGATGGAAGTAAGAATGGAAGAACAATGGCACAAATAAATTAAGGAAGAAATTATCAAAAGTAGGAAATTAAAAAGAGTGGGACATGTGGATTTGAGTGGCAGCGGCTATCCTGTCCACCGGCCACAGAGAGGGACTTTGTCTTGTTTTTTATAGTTCATTAATTTCCCCAGTGCAGCGTCTGAAAAGAGCAGAGAGAAAAGGAAGGAGGAGGGAAGGAAGGAAGCAAGGGATAAGCGAACAAAGGATTGAGGAAAGGAGGGAAGGAAGGATTCATCAGGTCAATGAAAAACAAAGCAGCCCTGTCTAGAAGGGAGAAAGGCAGGACAAGAGGAGGTGAGAGAGAAGGAAGGAAGGAAGGAAGGAAGGAAGGAAGGACAGAAGGAAGGAAGGAAAGAAGGAAGGAAGGAAGGAAGGAAGGAAGGAAGGGAGGAAAGAAGGAAGGAAGGATTCATCAAATGAATGAAAAACAAAGCAGCCCTGTCTAGAAGGGAAGGAAGGAAGGATGGAAGGAAGGAAGGAAGGAAGGAAGGAAGGAAGGAAGGATTCATCAGAGGAATGAAAAACAAAGTAGCCCTGTCTAGAAGGGAAGGAAGGAAGGAAGGAAGGAAGGAAGGAAGGAAGGAAAGATTCATCAAGTGAATGAAAAACAAAGTAGCCCTGTCTAGAAGAGAAGGAAGGAAGGAAGGAAGGAAGGAAGGAAGGAAGGAAGGAAGGAAGGAAGGAAGGAAAGAAGGAAGGAAAGATTCATCAGGTGAATGAAAAACAAAGCAGCCCTGTCTAGAAGGGAAGGAAGGAAGGAAGGAAGGAAGGAAGGAAGGAAGGAAAGACTGATCAGGTGAATGAAAAACAAAGTAGCCCTGTCTAGAACAGAAGGAAGGAAGGAAGGAAGGAAAGCTTCATCAGGTGAATGAAAAACAAAGCAGCCCTGTCTAGAAGGGAAGGAAGGAAGGAAGGAAGGAAGGAAGGAAGGAAGGAAAGATTCATCAAATGAATGAAAAACAAAGCACCCCTGCCTAGAGGGAGGGAAGAACGAAGCAAGGAAGGAAGGGAGGAAGGAAGGAAGGAAGGAAGGAAGGAAAGCTTCATCAGGTGAATGAAAAACAAAGCAGCCCTGTCTAGAGGGAAGGAAACAAGGAAACAAGGAAGGAAGGGAGGAAGGAAGGAAGGAAGGAAGGAAGGAAAGCTTCATCAGGTGAATGAAAAACAAAGCAGCCCTGTCTAGAGGGAAGGAAACAAGGAAACAAGGAAGGAAGGGAGGAAGGAAGGAAGGAAAGCTTCATCAGATGAATGAAAAACAAAGCAGCCCTGTCTAGAGGGAAGGAAACAAGGAAACAAGGAAAGAAGGAAGGAAGGAAGGAAAGCTTCATCAGGTGAATGAAAACAAAGCAGCCCTGTCTAGAGGGAAGGAAACAATGAAACAAGGAAACAAGGAAACAAGGAAGGAAGGAAGGAAAGCTTCATCAGGTGAATGAAAAACAAAGCAGCCCTGTCTAGCAGGGAAGGGGGAGAGAGGCAGGACTCTGTGTGTATAGTGGTGTAGAGTCTACTGTCCACAGCATCTCCTGGACTGTCTCTTTGAATATCAGGTGCTGAAAGAGGAGAAATAAACAGAAAGACCGTACGGTGGCGTTTCCCTCCAGCAGCTCGTGGGCGGTGATGGGCTTGTCCAGGCTCGGCTTGCCCACGTAGACGTCTCCGTCCTGGGGGAACGCTGACAGGAGGGAGAGCAGGGCCTCCGGGTTCACATAGTTATCATCGTCCACATGACAGAACCACCTGAGGAGGAGGAGGAGGAGGAGGGGGAGGAGGGGTCACATGCATTTGAACAATATCAAATCACTGTGAAAAAGGTTCCAGTTCCAGTAAGAACCCTTTTCCCTACAAAAGTCTTTTGAAGAACCCTTTCCTTCCAAAACAGTTTTTCAAGTGACATTGGTCAGACCAAAGTGATATTTATTCCTCGACCTGATTTTAGTGGAATTCAACTGATGCAACTTATTATTAAACATATTTATATTTACCACACATACACTACCCAGCATCCATTCACCATTAATGTTCCAAATATGAGAAGCTCACATGACAGTGACACTCGCTGATTTGAACTCCATCTTTGGCGGCCACCCCAACAGCTTTAACTACTTAACTTTGCTTGTAAACCTACTAGCTAACATCACACCATGAAAATTGGAATGGAAAAGCTTTCATGAACTGGATATAGGTTGAATCACTGTTGTATTATATCGGCAGTAGAGAGCAGCAAAATTTGGATTTTCAACACAATCTATTGCTTTGTAGGGCTGTTCGAATACAGAAATTTTGGAATCCAAGAGTCGGTTCCAGACGAAATTGTTCTTGGTTCTCGATTCCAAAAACTAAAAGATAGGGGGCACAAGCAGATCTTGTAAAATAAAAGTAAAATAAAAGTGTAATGGCAACGTTGTTTTGTTGTCGTCGTTTTGTGTGGTTTGTCAGTTTTGATGTTGCTTTTGTTGTCTTTTGTTGCAAATTTGACATCTTACATCTTGTTTACAGTGTAATTACATTTCCTTGGCATTGTCCGCCCATTGCTGCTGTGGCACCTAAATTTCCCCAAGGGGATCAATAAAGTGCTGTCTTATCTGATCTGATCTTGTTGTCATCTTTCTCTGAACTGCAATAGCGATGATATGTGTGATGCAGAATTAGGCAATTTTTTCTCAACAGTCGGCGACAGCGTCTAATACCTGGTCTAATCTCTCCCTCTCTCAGTCTTATCAGAATCACCACAGAAGAAGAATTCGGCTCTGGGATTCATTTTCTGTACTGTATGGAATCGACTCCACAGCTTTGGAGTCGGTGCTCGATTCCCAAATGCCTGGAATTGAAGAGTTGATTCTTTTTGGAATCGACTCCCAGCCCTGTTGCTTTGTTTAGTTGATATAAAACGTAGGCGGTCTTGGTTAACTTCTGCTTCAGATCTCTACACCCCTCTAACTTGTGTCCGTACGTCTTGCACTGTCCTCTTGCTGTGTGTCTGAGGTCCTGTTGTCCCTGTGCCATGTGTCAGTATATACTGTGTTACTCTGTTAGTCACTGAGCCGTTTGGGTCCTTCTGCCATCTTAAGGACCGTCCAAGCTGTTAAGGCTTAGTTCCAAATCAAGCACTCTCCCTGCAACAAAGGAGTCCAAACAACAAAGCTGGGCCCGGTACCAAACCCAAATGCTGTTTTGTTTCCTCTGCCATCTTAATGGCTGCGTAACAACACACGAGGCTTTGCTCCAAACCAAACAGCCTCTCCTCCTGCAGCCGTGGAGTCCAAAAAACAAAACCGGGCCCGGAACCAAAGCGAAATGCCGTTTCATGTCCCGTGCCATGTTAAAAAGCAGACAGGCGCAGCAGCCTTAGTCACACGCCACACACAAGCTGTTTAGCTTCATCGTATTTTCCACAAATCAAGAATATGACAAACTAGAATTTGGAAATCATTATCCAGTTTGTGGGTTCCATGATGCTGCACGCTGAAGTTGGATTGGTTTGGATCCAACGCAAAATGACACCCATACAGGAAAAAACTATTCATGCGCTTCTGTTCATTTGTACGCTTTTATGTAGCATCAATACACTTTCACTTTACATTCAAGGAACTTCCAATCTGTTTCTGTTGATTACGCATTTTCTCTCTCCCATCTTTCCTCTTATTCTGAATTTTGTACTATCCAATAAAGTAGGAAAGGCTATAAAATAATCTTTTCTTGAAGAACCTTGATATTTTTACTATATATGCGGTATTTTCTTTTCAAATATTGCGTTTGTCATACTCTCATATGCTTCTCATTGTTATAATTTGCATATATATATTGATTTTTTAAGAATTTTTAAAATGTTTTGTATCATTTTTCACCTTTCACAACAACAGTAGTTGTTGAAGGAGGGGAGAGCGGTACTAATTCACAGTCTGGGGATTAATACACATTTCACATTGTTTTCAGTCTCTATAAGTTTTGCTGCTCCATCATGATTTGCACATTTAATTCAAACATTTCTACTTAAAGTCATGATACTACATAATATTTTTTATATTAATAAATGTTCAGTTTGCTGCACTCTACTGCCAATATAACAGAACAGCGATTCAACCTATATCCAGTTCATGAAGCTTTTCCAAACAGCCGGTGTCTGGCAGCTCTTTCCTGGGAAAAATCCTCTGCCGCACAGGAAGTGATGCGTTTTACATTTCACGTTTGTTTGGATTAAATAGAGAGAGAAGAACTGGGTGGTTAGCATGAGCAGCGATAGCCACCAGACAAAGAAAAGAGAAACTCAAACTGCATCGACAGAAAATTCAAGCCCCGCCCACACTGTTTGATTGACAGGTGATCTGTGGGAAGTGCAGTGCAGAAACACCACAGCAATGACTCGGCTTTTTATTGACTTTGTATCCTGCTTCTCCTCTTTGTACCTGCCGCTGCGACGGCCCCAATTTCCCCCCCGGCGATCATTAAAGTTTCCAATCTTAATCCGATCGGTAAATCCAGTGTGAGCCGGACGATAGACGGCTCTAATCTGCCTCACCTCTTGTCTGAGGCCATGAAGCCGTCGTACTCTGCAGACATCTTGCAGGACAGAGCCTGCTGGCTGTGGTCTGACTGACAGTCTGTTACCACCATGTTGTAACCTGGATGGAGAGAGAGAGAGAGAGAGAGAGAGAGAGAGAGAGAGAGAGAGAGAGAGAGAGAGAGAGAGAGAGAGAGAGAGAGGGAGAGAGAGAGAGAGAGAGAGAGATTTGTTTTGGTCTATTTTTAATGGTGAAGTTGCATAAACAGAAATACTGATAGACAGTGGACAGCGGATGGTTCTGAATATACACACACACACACACACACACAGATTCAAGGGAGGGAATGAGATTCATTTTTCTGAAACGTTGATTAATTTTTAATCATGTTTTTTTTATTTTTTTATTTACAGCAAGAGTAACAACAATAGAAGTTCATGAACTAAATTGGCCGAGAGGGGGCGAGAGACAGAGAGAGAAGAAGAGAGATGGGGAGAGAGAGGGGGGGAGAATGATAGAGGGATGAGAGAGAGAGAGACAGAAAGAGGGAGGGAAGAGTGAGACAGGATGAATAAAAGAGAAAGATGAAGGGGAAGAGAGAGAAGGTGAGAGAAAGAATGAGGGAGAGAGAGGGAAAGAGGCAGAAAAAGGACAGAGAAGGAGGGAGGAAAGGCAAGGAAGAGAGAGAGAAGGGGAGAGAACGAGAAGAGGGTGTATGCAGGTAGAAAAGAGGAAGAAGAGATGGAGAGAGAGGGGGGAGTGAGACAGGAGGAATAAAAGAGGAGGATGAAGGGGAAGAGAGAGAGGGGAGAGAAAGAATGAGGGAGAGGGAAAGAGGCAGAAAAAGGACAGAGGGATGAAAGGCAAGGAAGAGAGGGAGAGAAGGGGAGAGAATGAGAAGAGGGGGAATGCAAGAGAGAGGGGGTAGAAAAAAGGAAGAAGAGAAGGAGAGCGAGAGGGAGAGAGAGAATGAATGTGATAGAGAGTATAGGGAAGAATGAGAGACAGGAAGAGAAAGAGAGGAATAGGAAGAAAAAAGGAACAGGGAGAGAGAGGGAAGGAGAGACAGAGATGGGGAAGAGAGAGGGGAAAGACAGGAGAGAGAGAGAGAGAGAGAGAGAGAGAGAGAGAGAGAATGAAAGCCTAAACACCACTGTCGTGGAAGGAAGGAAAGAGGAGGGAAGAGGGGAAGAGAGAGAGAGAATGAAGAAGGCAAAGAGAGAGAGAGAGTGTGAGAGAGGGAGAGAGAGAGAGAGAGAGAGAGATAAGAAAGATGAGCCCAAAAAGCTTGAGAGAGGGCAGCAACAGAGAGAGAAAAAGAGAGGATGAGGGCTACAAGAGAAAGAAAGAAAGAAAGAAAGAAAGAAAGAAAGAAAGAAAGAAAGAAAGAAAGAAAAAAGAAATATATATATATAAAGTAAACAGGATTCAAGATGGCCGCCTACCTCTTGACCGCAAGTCCTGATCCTCTGAGTCTGTGAAGATGAACGTCTGGTGGAAAAAGAAAAGAAAAGAGAAAGGGATTAAAACACATCGCCTTTGATTTCTTCTTCTTCACATCTGTAACAGAACATCCTGAAACCACCTTCATCAAGGAGAGAACACACACACACACACACACACACACACACACAAACGATCGATATCGTTGGGAATGGAGCAAATTCGATCTGACAAAAACAAGGTTCCCTACCGTGAGCTAAAAAATGAGTCATCGCACATAGACACAGAAAACACACACACACACACACACACACACACACACACACACACACCTACACACACACACACACACACACACTCACAGTCCAAGTGGTCATTGTGACCAGAGGAGGACTATATAGCCGAATCAATTTTTTCTTTGGCAGATATACGAGTCAAATAAGTCTCGAAACACACACACACACACACACACACACACACACACATACACACACACACACACACACACTGACCTACAGTAGGTGTTACAGCCTGTTCCTACTGAGAGGAAAGCTAAACAGGAACATAGATAGATAGATAGATAGATAGATAGATAGATAGATAGATAGATAGATAGATAGATAGACAGAACTGTAGTCCACCACTGACCTCTGCTGGCGTAAAATGGTAAAAACACTCTCTGAGAGGAACAATACTGTTTACTGTATAGATTCACACAGGAGCAGCAAATCTGATTTCTTTACGCTATGAATCTGCTGATTTGAAATTTGATGACAAAGAGTTATGTCAGAGTTTATTTTTGCCTGTGTGTGTATGCAGTGTTACATGCCCCGTTGCCACCATGGTGAAAAGACTTTCCATATCTAAGTTGACATGATTTCATGGCTTAAAAGTATTCTTCCTTCCTGGTTTGTCAACGTTAAACAGCTGAAAACCACAATCTAATGCACTGAATGTGTTATTTAGCAGCCTTTGCAGTATCCAAAATTACCTGCTTGACTCACCTGCCATGGGCTGCTAAACTAAAAATGATTACTTGGCAAGAATATTTTTTTCCACCAAAATACTGTGTATTGAACACAATTTGTCATAGAAATATGTCATCCTACCTGTTTTCAATGCTAAATTATTATTGCTATTCTCTTTGACTCAATTTCCCGTGAGATGGTAAATGCTAGAGCCATGAATATGGCTTCAATTCGACCCACAAGAAATATGACCCCCATTGGCCTGATGGTGGAGCTATAATAAAGGTAAAAAATAAAAAGTTTAAAGGGCTGTATCTCCCACATCGTTTGTCTGATTTACATGAATGAATTATTTGAAAAACACATTTTTAACATCTCCTCCTACACCGTTTGACCGATTACCACCAAAATCGGTCAGTAGCATCTATGGTCCTACGCTCTTTAAATTCTGTTTATAGACTGTTCATATCTACTGTAGTTTTGACGATATTAACTCTTAAAGTTGTGAAGGAGGCGTGGCCTATAAGCTAAATTGTTATAACTTTGAGATAGATGGTCCAATCATCATGAACCTTGGACAACATGTTCACATATAATGAATGAACGTGTGTGCAAAGCCATTTAAATATTGACCTCGAACTGGGGGCGCCACAAAGGCCAGAAAACTGTATCTCCAATAGGTGAAATTACACAAAATTCGGTACACATGCTCTAGGACCATGTCCTAGTCAAAATCTGAAGATTGGTCCTCATTAGTGAAAGTGGGCATGGCCTATAACATTTTGGCTTATCACTCAAACAGAATTTCACCAATCGCTATGAAACTTGGTAATCATGTTCCAACCTTTATGTGGAACATGCACACCAATTTCCATACAGATCCGACCAGATTTTGCCCAACAGCAGCATTTTGAGTGTACAGCTAAACAGAGTAAATTACGAAGTTGGATATTGACACCTTTTAACTTGCTATAACATTCTACAGTATCAGAGCTAGCCCCCCCACTAGCTTGGGGCCTGATGGCTCAACAGCCTAATATGACAAAACTGACAGTAATCTTAATGCAAACTTCCATGTTTCAGCTCTGGCGGCTGTACTGGCATGGACCCAGCCATCACCACTAGCAGCTATATTTAATTAGTTACATTTATTATTGAGTGTTAAAACAAATTGGTAAGGATATTATTGGGGAGACAATCCCTAGAGGATTATATCCATACATTTTGGAGTGTTTAGGAGTAATAATAATATAATGAACTTTAGATTAGCTCAGAAAACATTTTTATTATTTGGCGAAATAAAAATAGTTGGGACATACAACCAATATAATTGGTTGTGTGTGGCTTTTTGTTACATTTGACTTAATGGGGTCTCAAGGATTGGGGAATTTTGGGGATATACCCTTGCTGTCAGCCCCCGACAGCATTCTAGTTTAAAACTTACAGTGTGTTAATTTAAAAGTGACCCATTTTTAAAATACCCTGAAATTCCCTGACCTCCCCAGAAAATGTATGAAATTCCCTGACTTTCCCTTTGTGGAATACAATCTGTCTGAGTCAGACAGACACCGGACCAAAAAGACATGAAGCAGTTATATGTATGGTGTAGGCTATATTCAGACCATTGAGAGAACGAAGAGAGACTGTTACTCTTCTCCCTCCCAGGTGTTACCCGGGGATTTGAACTGCCAACCTTTCCGTCACAAACGCGTGTTCGACTTTCCTCACCTCGCACGTTAAATCACCTCAGAAGGAGACAAATCAACCGCAAGATAAGATAAACCCAAAACATCATGTTTTATTCAAGTCCTGTAAATGTATTCAGGATTTTTTCCCCAAGTTCTGGCCAACGAGATAAGAATTGAAACATAAATGCCAAGAAGAACCAAAAGATCCCTATCTAACAAACTACATTTTTTGTGTAAAATAAGATAAGATTAAACTTTTAAGATCCCCATGGGGAAAACATGTTGTTGCAATCACAAATAGTAACAAGAAGAAAGAAAACTGAACTTATGCCACTCAGGGTGGGAAACTCCACAGCCACCTGTCCTGCTGTTGTGTACCAAGATGCATCAAACAAACATCGGGAATCTGACAACATTTATCATTTCACAGATTCTCCTCAGAAAAACGTATTAGAATTGAACGAATCTCAAGAATTCAGAAGGATATAGGTTCCCATTTTAAGGAAACGTTAATATATTGGACTACAGGAATCTAGTCTAGGGAGCTAGCTAGAAACTTAGCTAACTAGCTAGTAAGCTAGCTAACGTTCCTCATCGTTTTAGCTGAGATTGCTTGTTAATTTGATAACTGTTAGGTCTGAAGTCCTCACTTATGTGTTGAAATAATGTTAATTTTAAATTATGCCAATCCTCCAGGTACAGTTTATTTTTGCCTGTGTGTGTATGCAGTGTTAGATGCCCCGTTGCCACCATGATGAAAAGATTCAGTGACTTTCCCTGACTCCATACCTAAGTTGACGTGATTTCATGGCTTATAAGTGTTCTTCCTTCCTGGTTTGTCAATGTTAAACAGCTGAAAACCACAATCTAATTGGGGTGAGTTTCCCACCCCAAGTGTTCAAAATGGCCGCCATGGGAATAGCTCAGAAATATTGTTTGGACTGTCCTTCATGACTGCCCGGCTGAAAAAAACACACTAGAAAACATTACAAAATTTTCTATTGGGTTTTAATTGTTTCATTGGGAACTGTAATGGTTTCTGATGGCATGTAATGATTTGTATTGGCATGATTGATGGAAAGCATTAGAGCATATTGTGTTCTACTGGAAATCATCACAAACCATTAGAAATCATCATAGCTCTAAATGGAAACCATTACAAACCATCACAAACCATTACAAAACAACTGTAATGAAAACCAACAATTGGGAACCATTATAAACCATTTGAGACCAATAGCCTACAGCCCATAATGGAAACCATTACAATCCATCACAAACCATTAGGAACCAATAAACCCTGTAATGGAAACCATTAGAAACCATCACAGATCAGTAGAAACCAAAACAGCCCATAATGGTAACCATCAGAAACAATTAGGAACCATTACAAACCAACTGTAATGAAAACCATCAGATACAATTAGGAACCATTACAAACCATTAGAGACCAATACAGCCTGTAACAGAAACCATTAGAGATGTAATGGAAACCATTAGATAAGTGTCCAAAACCCACTACAAACCATTTCATGATGGACCTAATGGGCTGTGATGGTCCTAAATGGTTTACTGTTTTTTCTAACGGAAACCATCAGGATGCTTCCAATGGGTTTTGATGTTTTTCAGCAGGGAGGGATAGAAGATAAGATAAGATAAGTTATCACTTTATTAATCCCCATGAAATTCGGGTGCCACAGCAGCAACTGGCAGAACAGTACCAGGGAAAAATAAGTACAGAAGACAATAAAGAGAGGAGGCAATAAGATAAAAAATAAAGGTAATGTAGCCCACATAATATAAAACTAAAACTATGGAGACAGTGCAAAATGCAAATAATGCAAACAATAATAATAAATGCGTATACATATATATATGTACTGTATATGTACGTAATCAGTGGGGAATATGAAGGTGTGAATTTACAGAGGCAGAAAAAAAGAGAGAGAGAGACAGAGAGAGAGTGTATGTGTGTGTGTGTGTGTGTGTGTGTGTGTGTGTGTGTGTGTGTGAGAGAGAGAGAGAGGGAGAGGAGATAGTTGGGTTGCCAGGGTGTGAAACTGATTTCCCAGCATAGAGTCAGTGTGTGTGTGTGTACTGTATGTGTATGTGTGTGTGTGTGTGTGTGTGTGTGTGTGTGTGTCTCAGCATACATACATCTGTCTGTGAGTATGTGTCCGTGTGAGTTATCAGGTTTGTGTGTGTGTGTGTGTGTGTGTGTGTGTGTGTAGGGCATGGATAAGAGACAGTGAGAGAGAAGCTCTCCAGACTGCTTGACAGCCAGTGTTAGGTAGTAACTGTAATCCTTGGATTCCGTAATCAGATTACAAAAATAAAGTAAACGGTAACGGCCGGTCATCTGGCATGGATTACAGTTGTATTATGGATTACTTAATGAATAATAAAAACACATTTCTGGACATTGAAATTATCAGAAAGGGGAGCGGAGGTATGTTAGGGGTGCAGGGGGCAGTTCAAATCCAGAGATCTACTGTGAATATGTGGGTGGGGAAAGTGAATAATATGCAAAACTACTGTTGAGTTGCCTTAGAGCAGCTCAGGTGTGAATGTGTGTGTGGAACTGTGTGAATGTGAAGCAGAGTGATGCTGAAACAGAACATGCACGCTAGCAAACCTTCCCCAGAATAAAAAAAAACAAAAAAAACAAGGCAACAGTGAACTTGTTGTTCTCCATGAATGATTCAACCCTGTAAATGTTTTGACCTGTAAATGCTGAGTCCCTCTTTGGAAAATCAATGTAATTTTGAAAATGCTGGAGCCGAGTGGTGAGATGCATCATTTCCCCAGATTTAGTCCAAATTTGATCAGTGGTGTCTGAAATAACCCACCTCCATGGCAGGTAAACCCTTTGCTGTGAGTGTGTGTATGTATGTATGTAACTGTGTGTACTTGCTGCATCATGATGCTCTTCACCATGTGTGTATACCCTGACTGTAAAAAATAATGGACTAAGTGACGGTGACATCACCCGCTGACTCTCTGGACCAGTTTGAAGCCCAGGAAGTGGGATCTCTTTAAATCACCGTAAAGGGAGACATTAGAAGAAATGAAATTAGCTTGTGACAGTAAATTCTTGTTGACAAAACAATATTGGTGCAATATTGGTGCCATTGACTTATATTGAGATGGGTGGAGTTTCGACCAGTAGAGGGCGATAGAGCGACCGTCTCTCCCAGGATTTACACATTGGCTAGGGTTAGGGTTAGTGTGTTTGTTTATGCGTGTGTGTGTGTGTGTGTGTGTGTGTGTGTGTGTGTGTGTGTGTTTGAGGGGGTGTGTGAGCCTATATATCTGTGTGAATACCTCATCACTACGCTTACTATGCTCCTCATTGTGTGTACATTTGTGTGTGTGTGTGTGTGTGTAATGCATCGTGATGTTCTTTGCAATGTGTAGTTCTATGCAAGTATAGACAGTATATATGTGAGTGTGTGTGTGTGTGTGTGTGTGTATGTGAGTAATCTTCCTGATATCCCCACTGCACTCTATGAGAAAGGCTGCATCTATTTAAGCGCACTGTTTTACTGTTTTACTACCCCAGTTCATCCATCAACACTTAGTTCCCTCTATCTCTCTCTCCCCCTCTCTCTCTCTGTCTCTCTCTCTGTCTCTCTCTCTCTGTCTCTCTGTCTCTCTGTCTCTCTCTCTCTCTCTCTCTCTCTCTCTGTCTCTCTCTCTTTCTCTCTCTCTCTCTCTCTCTCTCTCTCTCTGTACCTTGTAGTTGCATCAAGCAGCCTCTAAATCTTCACTCTGGTCATTTTAATACTAACCCCGCTCTGCCCTCCCCTCCCTCATCTTCCCATGGGCCCTTTTACCTTTCCTCCCTCTCATCCCTCCTTCAGAGGAGGAGTAATGAGATACCTGGATCAACACCACCACTTCCACCCCCCACCCTACCCCCCCCTTACTCCCCAATGAAAGCCAACGAGGCGCCCCGCTCCAGGCAGACCTCTGAAGCCCCGTCATGATTAGTTTCCTCTCTGGTAGTCATAACTCAGCCAAACTACCTGCACTGAAATCGGTCCACACGGGGCTAAAGAACCAAAATGGCGGACAGTGGGCTGGCAGTGGCTCGTAAACAGACAGTGAAAGGACGAGGGGGAGGAGGGAGGGAGGGAGGAGTGAGTGAGTGAGGGAGTGAGTGAGGGAGGGAGGGAGGGATGGAGTGAGTGAGTGAGTGAGTGTGTGAGTGGGTGAGTGGGTGAGTGAGTGAGTAAGGGAGTGAGGCAGTGAGTGAGGGAGGGAGGGATGGAGTGAGTGAGTGAGTGAGTGAGTGGGTGAGGCAGTGAGTGAGGGAGGGAGGGATGGAGTGAGTGAGTGAGTGAGTGAGGGAGGATGGAGTGAGTGAGTGAGTGAGTGAGTGAGTGGGAGTGAGTGAGGAGTGAATGAGTGAGGAGTGAGTGAGTGAGTGAGTGACTAAGTGAGTGAGTGAGTGAGGAATGAGTGAGGAGTGAGTGAGTGACTAAGTGAGGAGTGAGTGAGTGAGTGAGGGAGGGAGGGAGTGAATGAGGGAGGGAGTGAATGAGTGAGTGAGTGAGTGAGTGAG